>NW_021829884.1:22500-33086 GCF_006345805.1 Octopus sinensis | reverse complement strand
TGCAATTAAAAATCACTCTGTTTCTGCTTTGAGTCCTGAGCTTCTCAACCATTGCTGGGATTTTTCTTTGTCTATTTCTTTTGCGTTTATTTTAGTGCAGTATTTACCATGAAGGGGCTTTTCTTACCATCGTTTTATCATGGTTCGTTGCTGTTCTATTTTTAGTTTGGATTTCATTTGTTTTATAGCTTTTGTTGTTTCTTCATCATCTTCTTCTTCTTCTTCGTGTTTATTAGGTGGTATGATTTCTTGTTTGTATTTGTCAGCTTCCTTAAATACTGAGAACAGTTTTTTGTTTTGCTCGTGTTTTGCTGCTATCTGGATCAGTTTTCCTTCCTTCTGAAGTAGATATTTTTGCAGTCCTATGGTGATTATTTTATAGTAGTTTCATTATTATTATTATTATTATATTATTATTATTATTATTATTATTATTATTATTATATTATTATTATATTATTATTATTATATTATTATTATTATCATTATTATTATTATTTTTATTATTATTATTATTATTATTATTATTTTTAATAGTTATTCATATTATTATTATTCTTGTTCTTCATCATCTTCTGAAAATTATTCGTCTCTTCCTTCCGCTTCGAATTTATTCTTCTTTTCCTCTCTATTTCATCTCCTCCATTGCCTCCTCAACATCATATCATCTTCGACATCTAAACTTCGACCAAATATTCATCTTCTCTGCCTCATAATCTTATTCATTGCTAGGACCATCACATCTTCCGTCAGTTCTACCGCCACCTTTATCCTCCTCAACTTCCCCTTAATCTTTATCATTATCATCATCATCATCCTCATCATTCTCATCATCATCAACAGCAGTATTATCAACATTATCATCACCATCATCAACATGAAACTAATTATCATCGTGTTCTACTTTACATAACTTCCGATATCTTATTTTTTAGCCAAAATGTTCTATACAATTCCTTCTTAAGTGAATTTTATGTTCCAGATCTTTGAGTTCTAATGATATCAAAGAACTCAAACCAGACACCTTCCGAAATCTGTCCAGTTTAACAAGTCTGTAAGTTGAATCAGTGTTTATTTTTATTATGACATTGACGATATATTTCTATAAATGTAATGTCTTCCAATACTTCATTTGAAGCAACCTCACCGTCTTTCCAAAGATGTGTTATCATGTATATAAATCTGTGAGTGTGGGCCCATTTCCTTAATATGGTACATATGACTGAGTGATACTTGCGGGGAACAATTTAGTGAATGAATGTGTACGTCTCTGTGTATGTCTACAACCATTGTCTGTCCAAAGGGCGAGGTATTGTTTGCCAACGTTTGTGAATATGAGTGAGGGCATATTTATGAGTTTTCGGATTTATGAGTGAATAGCAATTGATGGGAAAATGTTAGTGGAAACTTACTTTTGCATACATATATGGTAGCATATATAGTAACACATATTTGTAGTTTTATGTATGTATTTCATTAGGGGTTCAATATGTGGATTGCAGGGAAATTTACGAAGGTGATTTCGAAGGGGATATTTGTATGGTGTGTGGTGCGGGTGGTGCTGGCAGCGGTATTGGTGGTGTTGATAATGTTGGTATTATAGTAGATAGTTGTGTGTATGTGTTGTGGGGAGGTGCTTGGATGGTGTCCTTCATGCATTTTTTCCATTTAGGGACTTCGCTCAACTAGTATTTGTTTCCCCTCTCTGGAAGTATCTCCTACTTGTTGCTCTTCTTCTCCTTCTTTTTCTTCTCCTTCATCTCCTTTAACATCTTCCTTATCTCCTAGTTCTACTTCTTAATTTATTGCAATACTTCTTCCTCTGCTTTTCTTCTTCTTTTTCTTCGTAACATCTTTCAGTTTTCACTTTTCATTTCCTGATCCTGTAATTGTTTTTGTGTTGTTCTCCATGTTGACTTTCTTCTTCAACATCATCTGTTTATGGACGAGTGTGTTATCATGTGTGTATAATATGTACGGAGTTTACCTTTAGATTTAGTTACCGAGTAACTGCCTTGAATAACATTTCAATTTCTGTATTTCGACCCAGATGTTTCATACGCAATTTTCTAAATATATCTTCTACTTGTTGCATTGTTCCCCTTCTTCGTATTCTTCTTCTTCGTCTCCATCTTCTTCTCCTTCTGCATCTTCCCTCTTCTCCTTCTTCTTCTTCTTATTATTATTATTATTTTCCTTCTTCTTCTTCTTCTTCTTTTTGTCTTCTTCGTCTACTTCTTGTACTTATTCACTTTTTCTTTTTGTACTTCTTCTGACTCCTATCCTCGTCCTCCTTCTCCTCCACCCTGTTCTTCATTTTCGTCTTCTTCTTGTTATTCTTCTTCTTGTTGTTCTTTTTTCTTCTCCTTATTCTTTTTCCTCTTCTCGTTCTTCTGTTTCTTCTTCTCCTTCTCCTTTTTCTTCTTCTTCTTCTTCTTCTTCTTCTTCTTCTTCATCATCATCATATCTACTTCTTCTCCATCATCTTTTTCTTTTCCTTACCATAAATGTTCTTCTTGACTTAATTTTATTCACCAGGGATTTGAGTTATAACGATATCCAAGCAATCAACGAAAACACTTCCCAAAATCTCTCCTACTTGTTGCTCCTCTTCTCCTTCATTCTCTTCTTTTTCTTCTTCTTCTTCTAATTCTTCTCCCTCGCCTCCTCCTCCTCCCCCCCTTCAATATGTGGATGCAGGGAAATTTACGAAGGTGATTTCGAAGGGGATATTTGTATGGCGGGTGGTGCTGGCAGCGATACTGGTGGTGTTGGTAATGTTGGTGTTATAGTAGATAGTTGTGTGTATGTGTTGTGGGGAGGTACTTGGATGTTGTCTTTCATGCATTTTTTCCATTTAGGGACTTCGCTCAACTAGTGTTTGTTTCCTTCTCTGGAAGTATCTCCTACTTGTTGCTCCTCTTCTCCTTCATTCTCTTCTTTTTCTTCTTCTTCTTCTTATTCTTCTCCCTCGCCTCCTCCTCCTCCCCCCCTTCAATATGTGGATTGCAGGGAAATTTACGAAGGTGATTTCGAAGGGGATATTTGTATGGCGGGTGGTGCTGGCAGCGGTACTGGTGGTGTTGGTAATGTTGGTGTTATAGTAGATAGTTGTGTGTATGTGTTGTGGGGAGGTGCTTGGATGGTGTCCTTCATGCATTTTTTCCATTTAGGGACTTCGCTCAACTAGTGTTTGTTTCCTTCTCTGGAAGTATCTCCTACTTGTTGCTCCTCTTCTCCTTCATTCTCTTCTTTTTCTTCTTCTTCTTCTTCTTCTTCTCCCTCGCCTCCTCCTCCTTCTTCTTCTTCTTCTTCTTCTTCTTCTTTCTTTTCTTCTCCTTCTTCTTTTTCTGCTCCTTCTTCATCATCATCATCATCATTATCTACTTCTTCATTATCTTATTCTCTTTCTTACCATAAATGTTTTTAACACAATTTTAATTTCCAGGAATTTGGCTGAAAACGATATCCAAGCAATCAATGAAAAAACTTCCGCTTCTCCCTCGCCTCCTCCTCCTTCTTCTTCTTCTTCTTTTTCTTCTGCTTCTTCTTTTTCTTCTTCTTCTTCTTCTTCTTCTTCTTCTTCTTCTCCTTCTTTTTCTTCTTCTCCTTCTTCTTCTTCTTCTTCTTCTCCTCCTTCTTCTTCATCATCATCATTATCTACTTCTTCTTCATTATCTTTTTCTTTTTCTTACCATAAATATTCTTCTTAACACAATTTTATTCTCCAGGTATTTGAGTCATAACCATATCCAAGCAATCAACGAAACCACTTTCCAAAATCTCTCCAGTTTAAAAACTCTGTAAGTTGAATCAATCTTCTTTTATACTATTTCACTGAAGATATCTTCCTAAATCCGTAATGTCTTTCCATACTTCAATTTAAGGTCTACATCCGTCTCTCTATACATGCATTTTATTGTATTTGGATGTTTGTGAATGTGAGTCTGGGTCTACTTTTAAGATAGGAGATATATGAGGTCGTGGTAATTAAGGGGAACATCAATTGCATGTACGTGTCTCTGTCTAAGGACGAATTTGTTATCATGTGTGTATAATATTTATATTAACATGTGTGTATAATATGTACGGCGTTTACCTTTAGATCGATGCTGAGTAACTGCCTTGAATAACACTTCAGTTTGTGTATTTAGCACCAGAGGTTTCAAACGCACTTTTCTGAACTTATCTCCTACTTATTGCGTTTGATGTTGTTGTTCTTCTTCTTCCTTTTCTTCTTCTTCTTCTTCTTCATTTCTTCTTCTTCTTCTCTTCTTATCTACTCCATATTCTTTCTTCCTCTTTCCTTCTTCCTCTCCTTTTTCGTCCTCTCCTCTTTTCCTATCTTCTCCTCTTCTTCTTCTACTTTCTTCTTCTCCTCCTTCTCTTCTTCTACTTTCTTCTTCTTCTCCTTCTTCTCCTCCTCCTTCTTCCTCTTGTTTTTCATCTTCTCCTCCTCCTCCTCCTTCTTCCTCTTCTTCTTTCTTCTTCTTCTCTCCTATTTTTTTTCTTTGCTTCTTTCTTCTACTTCTTCTCTTCCTTCTTCTTCTCCTCTTTTCTTTTTTCTTCTTACTCCTCCTTCTTCTCTTCTTCCTTTTCTTCTCTCTTCACCTCCTTCTTCCTCGTGTCTTTTTCTTTTCTCCTCTTCTTTTCTCTGCTTCTCTTCTTTCTTCTTTTCTCTTGTTCTTTCTTCTTTTCTTCCTGTGCTTCTTCTTCTTCTTCTTCTCTCCTTCTTCTTTTTTTTCTTCTTCTTCTTCTTCTTCTTTTTCTTCTCTTTTGTCTTCTTCTTCATCATCTTCTTTTCTTCTTCTTCTTCTTCTTCTTCTTCTTCTCTTCTTCTTTTCTTCCTCTACTTCTTCTTCTTCTTCTTTTCTCCTTCTTCTTCTTCTCCTTCTTCTTCTTCATCATCATCATTATCTACTTCTTCTTCATCACCTTTTTCTTTTTCTTACCATAACTTGTCTTCTTAACACAATTTTATTCTCCAGGTTTTTGAGTTATAACCATATCCAAGCAATCAACGAAACCACTTTCCAAAATCTTCCCAGTTTAGAAACTCTGTAAGTTGAATCAATCTTCTTTTATACTATTTCACTGAAGATATCTTCCTAAATCCGTAATGTCTTTCCATACTTCAATTTAAGGTCTACCTCCGTCTCTCTATACATGCATTTTATTGTTTTTGGATGTTTGTGAATGTGAGTCTGGGTCCACTTTGAAGATAGGAGATATATGAGATCGTGGTAATTAAGGGGAACATCAATTGCATGTACGTGTCTCTGTCTAAGGACGAATTTGTTATCATGTGTGTATAATATTTATATTAACATGTGTGTATAATATGTACGGCGTTTACCTTTAGATCGATGCTGAGTAACTGCCTTGAATAAAACTTCAGTTTGTGTATTTAGCACCAGAGGTTTCATACGCACTTTTCTGAACTTATCTCCTACTTATTGCGTTTGATGTTGTTGTTCTTTTTTCTTTTCTTCTTCTTCTTCTTCTTTCTTCTTCTTCTTCTTCTCCTTCTTCATCTACTCCATATTCTTTTTTCTTCTTCTCCTTCTTCCTCTCCTCCTTCTTCTTCTCCTCCTTCTTCCTCTTCTTCTCCTCCTTCTTCTTCTTCTTCTTTCATCTTCTTCTCCTCCTTCTTCTCCTCCTTCTTCCTCTTCTTCTTTCTTCTTCTTCTCCTCCTCTTTTTCTTCTGCTTCTTCCTCTTCTTCTTTCTTCTTCTTCTTCTCCTCCTTCTTTTTCTTCTGCTACTTCTTCTTCTTCTTTCTTCTTCTTCTTCTTCTTCTCCTTCTCCTTCTTCTTTCTACTTCTTCTTCTTCTTCTTCTCCTGTGTATTCTTCTTCTTCTTCTTCTTCTTCTTCTAGACATATCCACCATCACAACAAAATCTGCGAATCCGCATCGTTATCATAAGAATGAAAATGAACATCATCTCCCCATCATCTGCATCATAAGATCCTTGTTATGAAGTCTCATAATATTTTCATCTCCTTTGTTTCATCTTTATATTCATCTCTGACTTCCCCGCCCACCATCTTCTTCTTTTCTTCCTCTTCCACTTCCTCCTCAGTAATAACCATCGCCGAATTCATCATTGCCCTTATCATCATCAATATCATTTATTTTCGCAAATTACTCCTATCAGATCCAGGGTCTCCAACACTACCATCTTCATCGCCACCACTATTAACAAATTTCAACATCCTCATCATCATCGCCAAGAGAAACTCCACCGCAGACATCATCCTCATCAGAAGAAGAAACATACCAATCACCATGAATATTAGAATAATTAACATCAACACCGTTTCCCCCATCATCAACATCATAATTTCCTCATCATCACTACCACCAAATTTTCTTCCCTGACTCATTATTATCAATACCACCTCACTAACATTATCATCACCAACATTACCAGCTCCTCACGTTCGTAATCTGATTTCCATCTCTTCTATCATCGAATTGATTTGCCATTCTCTTTAAAATTCTGTCAAATCGGTTACTTAAATTTCTTTTCTTCTCAATTTTATGTTCCAGGGATTTGGAGGATAATAATATCCAAGAAATAAAAGTAGGAACATTCCAAAATCTGTCCAATTTAACAGAACTGTAAGTTGAATCTGTTTCCTTTTATAGTATTTCCTTGATGATATACTTGTAAATCTGTAATATTTTCCCATCCTTCCATTTAAGCTCCGACATCGGTCTCTCTAAAGATGTATTTTATTGCTTCTCAATCTGTGTGTATGTGAGTGTGGGCCCATTTCTGAGATTTGGGATATAAGCGAGTGTGATACTTGAGGAGAAATACTTAGTGCATGCATATGTAATGTCTGTGTATGAATAAGTGTATGGCAGCGTATTAACACGTGTATTTGTAATACGGTGTGTATATTATGTACGATGAATACATCTAGGTCGACGTTAAATAACATCGTTTGAATATTCTTTGAATTGTAGCTTTAACATTTGCCTATATTTTAACATTTTACCATTTGCCTTTTATTTTTTGTGTTGTTACAACAAGGCTCAGGTTAAGAACCCCTGCTACAAGGCATAGATACTATTAACATCTTTTCCAGTTAATAGATTATAAAGAAGTCTGATCCACAGTTTTCATATATATGAAATAATGTGATTCTTAAAAATCAAGAGACATGCTGAAACATTATCATATCATTATAGTAACATACTAAGAAATACTGACTTAATTTTAAAAATTGAAAACTATTTTAAAATATTGGGAAGATCAAAAGTATTATATATTTAAAAATAGGAAATAAAACAAAAATAATAGATTCTACTATTTCTCAATTTCATAAAGTCTCAAAACAATTAACACACACATTAGAAAAAATGTTGGCAATAAAACCAAAATTTTTATTATTATATGCTTATGTGAAAGATATAGTAAACACGTTGGTAAGAAAATAATTATAATATAAAGCCAAATGTTAAACTAAAATCAAACTTAAATATTACAGAAAGTACTATGTAAAACTAAAACCTATGCAAAATGTTTTCTTTTCTCAAGAAACATTTTTTTTATATTTTCGTACAAAAACTACAACATTTTATTGTACAAATGTTTCGTATAACTGTACTTTTACTCCAAACATTAAAATTAAAGTTCAGAACTTTTTTACTCAAAATGTTCCATCTTGGTCCTTGAGATAAACTTACGCGTGTCTAACCTTTTGTTCACATATTTCTGTTGTCCACTGCACATGAAATAATTCGCAATGAGTGCAGAGTAATCGAAGTATCTTGAATATATTTCGATTTGGATTCGTGTCCCTCCAAACGGGTGACACAGAAGTGCCCCAGTGTGCGGTATGTTACAAAATTTTTGAGCAATGATGGAATGCGACCCGCACGCTTGGAATGCCACTTGAGGATAACACATCCTGCTCTTGCAGACAAGCTCAAGACATTCTCTGAAACAAAAAGAATTTTCTTGAAGCAAGCTAGGTTTGAAAGTAGAGGGGCATTTCGGCAACAAATTTCAATAATTGTCGAGACTTCCTATGAGATCGCCATGTTGATTGCAAAGAGCAAGAAGAGCCATAATATCGGAGAGTCTCTCCGAAAACCAAGTTTACTACTTGTAGCAGAACTCGTTCAGGGGAAAGATAATGCATACAAGCTTTCCCCGATTTCACTATCAAATGATACAGTCAAGTGAAGGATCGATGACTTGTCTGAAAACATTAAAGATCAAATTCTCGACCAGGTAAAAGTGTGTACTGATGCGCTTCCGGCCATGCTTGGTCTGCAGTCAGGATTCATTGCTAGAGTGAAGGAAAAAACTTCATCTGTTGTAGTACACACCGCATACCTCATCGTGAAGCCTTACTATCCAAAACCTTCCCTACTGAAATTAGAAAACTCCTGAGCGTGGCTATCAAGGTTGTCAACTTTGTTAAAGGTGGAGCCTAAACAGTCGTCTTTTTAAACTGCTGTGTAAAGATATGGATTCTGAAAGGAAGCATCGCTTTTTCACACGCATGTGCGATGGCGATCAAAAAGGGAACATGCTTGGACAGCTTAATGAACGACGTGAAGTAGTAATACTTCTAGATTTGCAACCGAAGGCAGATCTCCATGAGAATTTCTAGTCTGAAGACTTTCAGCTATCTCTAGCATACCTGGCGGACAGGTATGCTAGAGGATGCTCTCGACTTTAAACTATAATGATAAAACATTAACATTCTCACACACCACGACATCATTGGAACCTTCATGATGAAACTCGAGGATATATAATTTAAACTTTAGATTCCTTTATATTTAACCTTCATTATCAATATCCCTGCTCTTTCTGTAAGCTACCTCTGACGTTATATCATATAACGTTTTGTTAAATAATATTAATAGCGTTCAGTTAATCGCTATACAAATCCATCATTTTTTGCTAAAATTTCGTATTGACGAGTTTCGTTTTTTCACTTTCCTGAAGAGAAAATTACATTGTTTATACCGTTTATCCTCTTGAATGGTATCAGTGGAATTTTCGAAACATGTGTCGAAAGTAAAAATATTTCATTTATACCTGCGTTAAACTCCATTTATTTATTCATATTATACTAACAATTGCACGTAAACACGAAGTTTCTACCTTTATAAACAAGGAGTTACAATCTCTTTACTTGTGAGATTTTTGCTACCCTGGTAACTATTTTTTTTCCGTGTTAATTGTTAACAAGGTTAAAATACACTCATATATATATATATATATATATATATATATATATATATATATATATATATATATATAGTATATAAATATGTTACAAATAGAAAATATAAAATACATGTGGAAATGTAAGGGTAAAATATGAAAAATCAACGAAAATGCACATTGCAAATAAAAAAAATGATTTTATGACAGGTAACGACAAATATATACATTTAGATTGACTGAGGTAGTGATAAGAGTCATAAAAGTCATTATTATGAGATGATTATAAGATGATAATAAAGTAAGAGAACAAAGCGAACTATGGTTTACGCAAAGTTATTCATCGCCTGAAAAACACCGGCTAATACACGGTGTCAGGTCTAATAGTTCCTGAGAAAAAAGATTATTTGTAAGAGAGGTAAGTAGTTCTGTATTATTTGTAAGGGAGGTAAGTAGTTCTGGATTTAGAGATGTGAGTGGTGTAGGGGGTGTATAGGGGTTAGTGGTTTCAATTGAATAATTAGTGGTGTTCTGTATTGAGTTGTGTGTTCATATTTAGTTGGGGGAGAAATTTATTGATGAAAAATGCCTCTGTATTCAACCTTTGTTGCATTGTGGTGTTCTGTGAACATTGGTAAAAGGGAAATATTTGGGAATTGGGATTAAGATTCCTGGCACACCTCCTATGTGTTCACTCACCTTTAACTGTCTGTATTGTGGGTGACGGATTTGCTCTTTGTGAATGGTGATTCTTTGACGGAGCGAAATTCCTCTTTGTCCAATATAGAGTTTACCACATCCTATGCATGTCATGTCATGGATTACATTTACTGAGGCGCAGGTGAAATTTGATTTGATCTTAAATATTTCTCCTTGTTTGAATTGGAATTCTGAACCCTCCAGAAGGTGGAGGCATGTTCCACAGTTAGAACGTCCACATTTTGTCACTTTTGGCTCTGTTGTTAGTGGATACAGTCTAGCGCTGGTTCATATTTTTTCAGTGACTTCGGTTGCTTTTTGCTTTTTATAATTTTATATGAGCTTAAAATTTCGTTCATTGTTTTGTCTGCTCTGAGGATGGGAAGATTTTGGGTGATAATGTTGAAGGCTTCGTCGTTTCTAGGGTTATATGGGGAAATGTACGGGAGTATTTTTAAGTCTTGTTTAGTATTCGTCTAGTTTTCCTTAACATTTGTATATCTATTTCCTTAGCTCTTTTGATGCCTTCATTTACTAATGAAATTGGGTAATGTAGATCTAAGTTCAAGGAGTCTATGTTCTCGAGTGTATGTATCGGAAACTATGGTGCAGATTCTTTTCAGTAGGTTAAAGGGTATCTGTTTGGGGTGGCAGGAGTTAAATAATAGGTATTGTCTAGAATCTGTGGGTT
>NW_021829884.1:15000-20000 GCF_006345805.1 Octopus sinensis | reverse complement strand
AAGGATGATAAACAAAATATTATTATTATTATTGCCTTTGCACAGCTTCTAACGCTGGAGATGTACTAGTGTCAGTTGTTCACTACCAGTGAACTAAGGTAACACCTTTTATTTTTCAACCAACTTCAGGAGTATTCGAGCGGTTCCAAGTAGTGCTGCTTTTTCAAGTGTTCCACCCTTATTGCAGCCCCTATTTGTTTCACGTACTTCTCGACATTTTTGCTCACTGTTCCAGAGCTTCGACAATTATTGGTACTACTACCACCTCTTTCATCATCCGCAACTGCTTAACTTCCCAAGCTAACCTGTCATATCTCTCGGCTATTCTTTCTTCCTTATCGCATATCTTGTCAGCTGGACATGCTATATCTATGATCTAGCATAGTTTGATTACATTCTCAATTAAGACTATGTCCAACTTCCTATTCTCTATCTCATAGTCGCACTGAATCATAAAATCCCATATGATCTTTGCATTTCTATTTTCGAAGATACCTTGTTGCAAAGTGTCCAATGAAAAAGCTTTGCTATATTGGCATGGCGTCTCATATTCCTTCTGCGCTAGTGACATACATTGGCCAGTAATATGCCATACGGCTTCACCGTTTTGTCCACATATTCTGCACTTATTACTTTCTGCTGTGTTATCAATTCTGTATCTTATGCAGTTTGTTCTTAGTGCTTGCTCTTGGGCAGCACAGATTATAGTTTCCATTTCCGGTTTCAAATCACTTATCTTCAACATCCCTATGAAATTCACCATGCATTCATTTCTTTACCCACCTATTTTCAGTTTCATTCGTTTTCAATTTCTTGTATAGTGCTTTATCTTTGTAATCTTTCATCCTACACAAGCCTGACATTCCTACTTCTAATAATAGCGGTCCTGTGGAATTTTTTACATACCATGATATATTGTTTTCTTCTGCTCTAAAGCTGTGTTAGCATTCACTAAGTGTGCTTCCTCTTCTTTTTCTTGGTACATAGTCTGTCTGCGTCAATTTTTTGGGTAGAGTGCCCAATATCTCGTTAGCAACTTCCTTGTCTTTCTGTCTAAACTATTTAGATTGTCTAGTGTCCATGTGATTAACCCAGCTCCATATCTAAGGAGAGAAACCGTCCAGGGGTTGATAGCTTCAATCTTATTCGGAACATTTACTTTCGATTTATAATTATTATTATTATTATTATTATTATTATTATTATTATTATTATTATTATTATTATTATTATTATTAGTATTATTATTATTATTATTATTATTATTATTATTATTATTATTATTAATTAATTAATATTATTAATTAATTGTTGTTGTTGTTTATTTCCTTTCTTGGACGAGCGGTCGGTCATTGCAGTACGGCGGTCTCCTATCGAATGACGTATACAGTCGCGCACTTCTATTTATATCCGAATTTCTGTCGAGGGCATGTCCCGACAGGAATCTCCCAATTCCTAGGTCACGCTGAATGCTTATCACTGCACTACTGAGAGTAGCTCCGTGTGCCTTGGGTATGAGCTGTGGTTGTTGTGATGCTCTCATTGTTATTGTATTGAAAGTGTTTTACGTAGGATGCGCGCGTTGCCAAGTGGTGCTATTTTCTGTATGGTTTGTTTACTTGTCAGTCCTAGTGTATCTGTTATGTACTTGTCTGAATATTTTTTTATCATACCTAATGCGCCGACTATGAGAGGAATTGTTTCTGTTTTTAGACTCAACATCCGAGTTACCTTTATTTCCAGGTCTTTGTATTTTGAAAGTTTCTCCGTTTCTTTTCGAGAAGCATTGTCATTTGTTGGCATTGATACATCGATTAGAAAAGATTGTTTCTTGATGATTTCTGACAGACATATCCAGCCTATTGGTCTTAATTTCTCTTAATTTCTCTGTCTGTGTGTATTGACATATCCCAGAATATGGTTGCATTCTCACTTTCTGTGACACACAGAAAATATTTACAACATATATGTATCCATACGGGGCGCCCGGGGCGTATATATATATATATCTATATCTAAAATTGTGTCTTACAGACATTTCGTAGATAAAAATATTTTACAATAATACTCATCCCTACGTTAGCTTATCAGCCAAACTTTTATTTTACAGATATTTGAATGGAAATAATATCGACAAAATTGAAATAGGGACATTCGATGATCTGACCAGGTTAACATATCTGTAAGTTACGAATTCAATTTGATAATATTTTACTGACAATATATTACTAAACGTTTAAAATATTCCCATTTTATGTCACGTTCCGACCATGCCTTCCTCAATATTCGCACATTTTTCGATAGAAAAAGGAGATTTATATATCTATATATATATATATATATATATATATATATAGGTAGATAGATATATAGACACAGATATAGATATATATACGTATATACATATATATATATATATATATATATATATATATATATATATATATACATATATATATATATATATACATATACACACACACACAATTACATTAAGATTATATACATATAAATTGTAATTATAACTAAAGATAAGTCTTCTGGTGTATTTGCTGAAAATAGACGCTAAATGGTTTGACCACATAAAAATCCCAATGATACATGTGCGTCTCATTTCCTGTAGGTATGGATAAATATCTAAATTATTTCTGTATGTAAGCTGTGCTGCTGAGTTAAAGCCATGGGGTAGAATCAGAAATTAGCTAATCTAGGTTTTCCTAATTTGTTATAAATTTCCGTTCGCTCTCTGAGTTTCAGCGCGTGTTTCTTTGTGATTTTTCAAGGGGTGTGACGATTTAGCGTCTATTTCAGCATATAGGCTAAAACAATTATATCTATGCCTTTGATAATAATCATATATTTGATTTCACCGTAATCAGTCAATATTAATATACTGGCCACAGAAAATTGCTTTTAAAACATATTATCCTTTATTATTTTATATATATAACTCTATACATACATACACACACATACATACATACATATATATATATATATATATATATATATATAATATATATATGTATATATATACTAGCATTATGACCCGGAGTTTCCGGGTCATAGTGCTAGTGCATGTATATATGTGTATATATATGTGTACATATTACATGTACATCTATATATATATATACATCTACACATAAAATACAAAATACAAAGTTATATCTTGATATCGCTAGTGATAACAATACTCAAAATATATAACAGACTGGAATTGAAGGCCCGTCTCTTGCAATTTCGATCAATTGTATCTTGTCCTCCCTCTTGTTTAGAAGTCTGGCTACAATCCAGCCTACCTCTACTTCTGGGGGAACATATTAAATTTTTATCCGGAAAGGTAAAAATAAAATATTTCCACTTTGCAAGGTTCGGATCGAGTACTCCCTTGCACGTTTCGTTGATCGAACCTTGCTTCTATTGTGGTGATTTTACCGCCTCTGGTTAGATACTTCATATCTTTCATAGTCGCACCAAGACACTTTTGGATGGTGCTTTCCTCCAGGTTTTCAACTTTTTTTTCTCTACATTGCATACTTTATAGAATATAATCTTTTCTTTAATTTTATAATTTATTTCGTTTGGTGGTGTTATCCTTAATTTCGCCGTCTTTGTCGGTGATCAATCCGAAATAGGTGTGTATTTCTTCCATTTAAATTTTAATGAGCTCCCGCCCGCCGACGGCTGCAGCGAAATTCATTTTTGGACTTTCTTCTATCGAAGGTATTTCAACAAAAATGCTTCCGTGTAAACGGTGAAAATATTGCCAAAATTGAATCGTGTTCCCAAACAGGGACACAATTAAATTTTTAAACAATAACCAAAGCTCCTTCCCCAAATGGGGAGGGTTACGTTTTACAATTATTTAACAAATGCAACGCCAAAACATTTCATTTTCGAGGAACCAACAAACATGATAACAATAGTTAAACAGTAATAATGATAACAACAAAACTTGCGGTGAATCAAAAAGCTGTACGCACTTGAAGCTATAGTCCTTTATGTATAAGAAATAAACCAACAGCAGTACTCGGTAGAAGTGGCTGTTCGAGAAAACAGACATTACATACAGCCAAATTTCAAATAGATACTTAATGCTAGCTAATTAGCAGATAATCTAATGTAAAAGCTATGGTAAAAGGTATGTACACAGCTCCATCTGGACTATTCTATTCCTGCGCACTAATTTTACTTTTAATTTATTCCCTTTCATGTGAAACCACTTATTCCAGTTCAAGTGATTGATGCAATTTTATACCAATTGCAATTTTTACTTTTGCTATATTACGATTTAATTCATATATAATACTTTAGTTTGATTTTAATTATTACTTACTACATATATTTCAATTGTTATTAATATCTCTAATTTTTATTGTTAAAGTGAAAGTATTTGACAGAAAATAGAGAGATGTTTTTGTTTCACTTTTAACACGTAATACTGAAATAGCGGAGAAGATATGATATTGCTATCAGCTCGCCCTATGCAGGAAGTTAAACATTTTTTTGCCATGAAACTACATGGACCCTAAGTAAGGCATGTGTAATATCTGAATGAAATTGGTTGTATAGTTCTCAAGTTTTAGGGAATCATAATGGAGAAGATATGATATTGCTGTGGGCTCGCCCTCGGCAAGAAGTTAAAATTTTTTGCTGATGACACACCCCGGATCCTAAGTAAGGCATGTGTAAATTTGAATGAAATTGCTTGTGTAGTTCTCAAGTTTTAGGAAAACACACAGACAGACAGACAGACAGACACACATTCTCAGTTTTAAATATATAGATATATTTATACATATCCACATGATTGACCGCTAGTCACTGAAGCATTTTTGTTCTCTCTTTGCTTATTTTATCGTGTTCATTTCTGTTGAAGAGCATGGGCGCGAAATGTAAAAGATTTTCTCACCTCCCCGAGCGTTAAATTTATACACCTTCTTGTTGTTTACACATCTTTCTTCGTCTTCTGCTTTTTTGTAAATTCCAACTATATA
>NW_021829884.1:0-12500 GCF_006345805.1 Octopus sinensis | reverse complement strand
TGCATGTACGTGTCTCTGTCTAAGGACGAATTTGTTATCATGTGTGTATAATATTTATATTAACATGTGTGTATAATATGTACGGCGTTTACCTTTAGATCGATGCTGAGTAACTGCCTTGAATAACACTTCCGTGTGTGTATTTAGCACCAGAGGTTTCAAACGCACTTTTCTGAACTTATCTCCTACTTATTGCGTTTGATGTTGTTGTTCTTCTTATTTCTCTTCCTTTTTTTTATCTTCTTTTTTTCTTCTTCTTCTTCTCCTTCTTCATCTACTCCATATTCTTTCTTCCTCTTCTCTCTTCTCTCCTCATCCTTCTTCCTCTCCTCCTTCTTCCTGTCCTCCTTCTTCTTCTTCTCCTCCTTCTTCTTCTTCTTCTTTCTTCTTCTTCTCCTTCTTCTCCTCCTCCTTCTTCCTCTTGTTCTTTCTTCTTCTCCTCCTCCTCCTCCTTCTTCCTCTTCTTCTTTCTTCTTCTTCTCCTCCTTCTTTTTCTTCTGCTTCTTCTTCTTCTTCTTCTTCTTCTTCTCCTCCTTCTTCCTTTTCTTCTTCTTCTTCTTCTTCTTCTTCTTTTGTCTTCTTCTTCTTCATCATCTTTCTTCTTCTTCTTCTACTTCTTCTTCTTCTACTTCTTCTCCTTTCTTCTTCTCCTTCTTCTTCTTTTTCTTCTCCTCCTCCTTCTTCCTCTTCTTCTTTCTTCTTCTCCTCGTCCTCCTCCTTCTTCCTCTTCTTCTTTGTTCTTCTTCTCCTCCTTATTTTTCTTCTGCTTCTTCTTCTTCTTTCTTCTTTTTCCATGTTCTTTCTTCTTCTCCTTCTTCTTCTTCTTCTCTTTTTTCTTTCTCTTCTTCTTCTTCTCCTTTCTTTTGTCTTCATCTTCTTCATCATCTTCTTTCTTCTTCTTCTTCTATTCTTCTTCTTCTACTTCTTCTCCTTCTTCTTCTATTTCTACATCTCCTCCTTCTTCCTCTTCTTCTTTCTTCTTCTTCTCCTCCTTCTTTTCTTCTGCTTCTTCCTCTTCTTCTTTCTTCTTCTTCTTCTCCTCCTTCTTTTTCTTCTGCTACTTCTTCTTCTTCTTTCTTCTTCTTCTTCTACCTCTCCTTCTTTTTCTTTTTCTTCTTCTTCTTCTCCTTCTTCTTTCTTCTTCTTCTTCTTCTTCTTCTCCTTTGTATTCTTCTTCTTCTCTTCTTCTTCTTCTTCTTCTAGACATATCCACCATCACAACAAAATCTGCGAATCCGCATCGTTATCATAAGAATGAAAATGAACATCATCTCCCCATCATCTGCATCATAAGATCCTTGTTATGAAGTCTCATAATATTTTCATCTCCTTTGTTTCATCTTTATATTCATCTCTGACTTCCCCGCCCACCATCTTCTTCTTTTCTTCCTCTTCCACTTCCTCCTCAGTAATAACCATCGCCGAATTCATCATTGCCCTTATCATCATCAATATCATTTATTTTCGCAAATTACTCCTATCAGATCCAGGGTCTCCAACACTACCATCTTCATCGCCACCACTATTAACAAATTTCAACATCCTCATCATCATCGCCAAGAGAAACTCCACCGCAGACATCATCCTTATCAGAAGAAGAAACATACCAATCACCATGAATATTAGAATAATTAACATCATCACCGTTTCCCCCATCATCAACATCATAATTTCCTCATCATCACTACCACCAAATTTTCTTCCCTGACTCATATTATCAATACCACCTCACTAACATTATCATCACAAACATTACCAGCTCCTCACGTTCGTAATCTGATTTCCATCTCTTCTATCATCGAATTGATTTGCCATTCTCTTTAAAATTCTGTCAAATCGGTTACTTAAATTTCTTTTCTTCTCAATTTTATGTTCCAGGAATTTGAAGGATAATAATATCCAAGAAATAAAAGTAGGAACATTCCAAAATCTGTCCAATTTAACAGAACTGTAAGTTGAATCTGTTTCCTTTTATAGTATTTCCTTGATGATATACTTGTAAATCTGTAATATTTTCCCATCCTTCCATTTAAGCTCCGACATCCGTCTTTCTAAAGATGTATTTTATTGCTTCTCAATCTGTGTGTATGTGAGTGTGGGCCCATTTCTGAGATTTGGGATATATGCGAGTGTGATACTTGAGGAGAAATATTTAGTGCATGCATATGTAATGTCTGTGTATGAATAAGTGTATGGCAGCGTATTAACACGTGTGTTTGTAATACGGTGTGTATATTATGTACGATGAATACATCTAGGTCGACGTTAAATAACATCGTTTGAATATTCTTTGTGCTTGTATATTTAGACTATTTTATTCATACACTAATGCTTCATCATAGTCTTTACTTGTTGTTGTTGTTGTCATCGTTCTCATCCTCCTCCTTCTTTTTCCTCTTCTTCCTCTGCTCCATCTTCTTCTTCTTCTATTACTTCTCTTCCTCCTCGCCCCCATTATTATTAGCGATTTTTTTGTTATCGTCCTGATCACTTTCGTGTCGTCATTGTTATCTGTATCGATCATCAACAACATCAATTTCGACATCGTCCTCATCATCATCAACATCATTCATTAACAGTGTAAGCAAATCTATAAGTCTTGTTCACAGGATTTCATTGCCGATAGGTTTCTAAATATTTAATATATTCTAATCCATTCTCTTAAGCCTCCTCAGCCCTCTATATCTAAAGTATCCCCCTCTCTCTCTCTCTCTCTCTCTCTAAAGGGATGTTTGCGAATGATTGTGACTGTGAGTGTGGTAGCATTTCTGACAGTTGGTATATATATATATCAGTGTGACACTTGAGGAGGCATATTTAATGCATACCTGTGTTTATATATAAATACCTGTCTCGGTGTATGGATGAGTGAATGGGAGTGTATAAAATTTAGTGTGTAATTCAGTGTCTATATCATGTACGTTGTTTACCTCGAGATCAGTGGTTCTTAACTTGGAGCGCGCCCCCTGGGGCAGGGGGTGCGTCAGTAACTCTGAAGGGAGCGCGATACCTGTCAGACATACCGAGAACATGGTCAAAAAATGACAAGTTTATGGAATAAATGCAAAATTATCGCCTAATACCCTTAGTTCACTTATTCTACTATCTTAGCGCCACTCACCATTTTCTGTAATTGGTGACCCCTCTTCATCTCCCTCAAAACCCTCACTTATTTCTGAATTGTAGCTTTAACATTTGCCTATATTTTAACATTTTACCATTTGCCTTTTATTTTCTGTGTTGTTAAGAACCCCTGCTACAAGGCATAGATACCATTAACATCTTTTCCAGTTAATAGATTATAAACAAGTTTGATCCACAGTTTTCATATATATGAAATAATGTGATTCTTAAAAATCAAGAGACATGCTGAAACATTATCATATCATTATAGTAACATACTAAGAAATATTGACTTAATTTTAAAAATTGAAAACTATTTTAAAATATTAGGAAGATCAAAAGTATTATATATTTGAAAATAGGAAATAAAACAAAAATAATAGATTCTACTATTTCTATTTCATAAAGTCTCAAAACAATTAACACACACATTAGAAAAAATGTTGCAATAAAACCAAAATTTTTATTATTATGCTTATGTGAAAGATATAGTAAACACGTTGGTAAGATTATAATATATAATATAAAGCCAAATGTTAAACTAAAATCAAACTTAAATATTACAGAAAGTACTATGTAAAACTAAAACCTATGCAAAATGTTTTCTTTTCTCAAGAAAATTTTTTTTATATTTTCGTACAAAAACTACAACATTTTATTGTACAAATGTTTCGTATAACTGTTCTTTTACTCCAAACATTAAAATAAAATTTCAGAACTTTTTACTCAAAATGTTCCATCTTGGTCCTTGAGATAACCTTACGCGTGTCTTACCTTTTGTTCACATATTTCTGTTGTCCACTGCACATGAAATAATTCGCAATGAGTGCAGAGTAATCGAAGTATCTTGAATATATTTCGATTTGGATTCGTGTCCCTCCAAACGGGTGACACAGAAGTGCCCCAGTGTGTGGTATGTTACAAAATTTTTGAGCAATGATGGAATGCGACCCTGACGCTTGGAATGCCACTTGAGGATAACACATCCTGCTCTTGCAGACAAGCTCAAGACATTCTCTGAAACAAAAAGAATTTTCTTGAAGCAAGCTAGGTTTGAAAGTAGAGGGGCATTTCGGCAACAAATTTCAATAATTGTCGAGACTTCCTATGAGATCGCCATGTTGATTGCAAAGAGCAAGAAGAGCCATAATATCGGAGAGTCTCTCCGAAAACCGAGTCTACTACCTGTAGCAGAACTCGTTCAGGGGAAAGATGATGCATACAAGCTTTCCCCAATTTCACTATCAAATGATACAGTCAAGTGAAGGATCGATGACTTGTCTGAAAACATTAAAGATCAAATTCTCGACCAGGTAAAAGCGTGTACTGATGCGCTTCCGGCCATGCTTGGTCTGCAGTCAGGATTCATTGCTAGAGTGAAGGAAAAAACTTCATCTGTTGTAGTACACACCGCATACCTCATCGTGAAGCCTTACTATCTAAACCTTCCCTACTGAAATTAGAAAACTCCGAACGTGGCTATCAAGTTTGTCAACTTTGTTAAAGGTGGAGCCTAAACAGTCGTTTTTTAAACTGCTGTGTAAAGATATGGATTTTGAAAGGAAGCATCGATTATTCACATGCATGTGCGAAGGCGATCAAAAAGGGAACATGCTTGGACAGCTTAATAAACGACGAGAAGTAGTGATACTTCTAGATTTGCAACCGAAGGCAGATCTCCATGACAATTTCTAGTCTGAAGACTTTCAGCTATCTCTAGCTTACCTGGCGGACAGGTATGCTAGAGAATGCTCTCGACTTTAAACTACAACGGTAAAACTTCAACATTATCACACACCACGACATCATTGGAACCTTCATGATGAAACTCGATCTCTGAAAATATCGAATTCAGCGAGGAAATACAGCCAGTTTAGTTACTTGGATTTTGCTCTCATCCAGGGTAACTTTGATTCTGAGTTAAAGAAACAAATAATCACTCATCTAACTTGAAAATTGAATTCATCAAATGCTTCTCAGATGTAGATGAAAAGGGTGAAGCTTGGATATTCATCAGGAACTTATTTCAGTGTGAATTGACTGATGATTTGCATGAAGTGCAAGAGGACTTTCTTCAGCTGAAGTTCAAACCCTGAGCTAAGGGGGATCTTAAAACGTTATAGATCAAGTACCTTCTTACTTAGCCTCTAATCTCACATCAGATTCTTAGGATTTTAGCTATGTGTAGATCCACGAGGCTATGTGAGGCTGCATTTTCCAGGCTCGTTGCAGTCAAGGTCAAGTACAGAAACAGGCTGAACGTCGAAAGAAAGTTTCGTTGTGAACTCCCTGGTATTCAACCAAGCATTCAAGAATACTAATACTAATCGTATTAAATAAAATCGCTAAAAACATAGTTTATATTTTATTTAAAATCTGGGTGGGACTTTTAATCATAGATGCAGGGGGTTCGTGGAAAGAATGACTAATTCCTGGTAGTATAAAGGTTAAGGGACACTGCTCTAGATCAAAACTGATTGACATTCCAGACTTTCTCTAATACAAGTATATTTTGAACTACATAATTCATTCTCTAACTTTTAAACACATTCTTTTGTTATCTTCTCTTCCTCTTCTCCCTCTTTTTTTTTCTTCCTCTTCTTCTTCTCCTCCTTCCTCTTCTTCTTCTCCTCCTTCCTCTTCTTCCCCTTGTTCTTCTCCTTCCTCTTCTCTCGTTACCTTCTTTCCGTTTGCTGTGGTTTTCACTTTCTGTTTTACATGCTTTCTTCATAACTTACAAGTTTCCCCATTCACTTAATATCTCTAAAATTTTCATCACCCCCAATCCCACCACTCTCATTATTGACGTATTCGTCCTTCTTGTCATCACTGTCATCATTGTTGTCTTCATTTTTATCTTCCTCAATCTTCAACATCATCAAGTTCTTCATCGTTCTCTTCATTATCAACATCATTCATTACCATGAAACATGGCGATCAGATGCAACATCTTCAACATCATCGTCATCAACACCAAGAGAAATATCACCACCAACATCATCAGCATCAATGTCATACTCCTTATCACTATAAACATGCTAATCACCATCATTAAAAGAGTAATCAACATTAACAACATCACCCCCATTCAACAACATAACATCTTCGTCATCAAAACTAACGCCATATTTTCTTCACTTCTACCTAATCATCATATTAATCACTTCTCCGCAACATTATCACCATCATCATCATCATCATTATCAAGTTCATCATGATCGTAGTTTCCTTTCCCTCTCTACCTTTATCTAATTGATAAGCCATAATATTATAAGTTTTGTCAAATCTTTTACATAAAATTTCTTCTTTCCTCAATTTTATGTTCCAGGGTTTTGTGGAATAATAAACTCCAGGAAATCAAAGTAGGAACCTTCAGTAATCTTTCCAGGTTATCATATCTGTAAGTAGAATCAATGTTCTTTTCTAGTATTTCATTGACGGTATATTCCTAAATATGCAACATCTTCTCATCCTTCCATTTAAGCTCCCAATTCCGTCTTTCCAAAGATGTATTTCATTGTTTATGAATGTCGGTGATTGTGATTGTGGGACCATTTCTGTGATATGGGATATATGAGAGCATGATACATCAGGGAAAACACTGACTGCATGCATATGTATATCTCTTGGTATGCGAGAATATTGACACGTACGAACTTTATTTCTAGATGGACGCTAAATAACATCCTTGTATAAGCGTTGTAGCTGCTTATTCAGAACTAGATTATTCATACGCTCATTTTTAAACATCATCTTTACTACTTATTTTTCCATGTGGTTGTTGTTGTTGTTGTTTTTCTTTTTCTTCTTCTTCTTCTTCTTCTTCATCTTCTTCTTCTTCTTCTTCTTCTTCTTCTTCTTCTTCTTCTTCTTCTTCTCTTCTTCTTCTTCTTCTTCTTTTCTTCTGTCCTTTTCCTCCTAATTATCATCGTCAATTTTCTCACCGACCGTTTCATCATCAAAATCATTAATTATCGTAAAACACCGCGATCAGATGCAGAATCTTCAACACAAACATCGTCATCGCTATCAGTAACATCCCAACCAACAACATTATCATCATCCATATTATACTCGGCACCATCATAGACATACTAACCTCATCATTATCAGAAGAATCGACATTAACAACATCACCTCAATCATCAGCATAAAAACTTCTTCGTCATCAGCACCACCACCATATTTTTTCTCCTCTGCCTCGTCAACATATTCATCATTACCACAACCACCACCAGCACCACCACCACAATTATCCTCATCGTCATCATCATCACGATCGTCATCACCCTCGTCATCATAGTCAACTTCATCCTCATGCTCATCATCATTATCGTCATCATCATTATCATCATCCTCATCATCTTCATCATCAAGTTTATCATCATCGTGATTTATATTCCATGTTTTCTTTTAATTGTTAAGTCATAATTGATTAGCTATTCTGTTACACATGTGTCTTCCACACAAGTTCTTCTGAGCTAAATATTTATTTTACAGAGATTTGGATGGTAATGACATCAAGGAAGTCAAGGCAGAAACATTCCAAAATCTTTTGAGTTTAAGTACACTGTAAGTTGAAACATTCTTGTTTATAGTATTTCATGGACGTTATATTTCTAAATGTTTAAGTCTTCCCATACTTCATTTTATGCTCCTTCACATGTCTTTACCTTCACTATCTACCTCTGTCCAAAGTGTGTGCTCTTTTGTATGAAGGTCTTGGAATATGAGGGCCAATTCCTGAGAATTGGGATTTATGGGTGTATGGAAATTAACGGGTAACATTTACTATATACATGAGTTCATGAGTTTATGTATGTATATATATATATATATATATATATATATATATATGAATAAATAAATGGAGTTTAACACAGTGTAAATCAAATATTTTTACTTTCGACACATGTTTCGAAAATTCCACTGATACCATTCAAAAGGATAAACGGTATAAACAATACAAGTTTCTCTTCAGGAAAGTGAAAAAACGAAACTCGTCAATACGATGGATTTGTATAGCAATTAACTGAACGCTATTAATAGTATTTAAAAAAACGTTATATGATATAACGTCAGAAGTAGCTTACAGAAAGAGCAGGGATATTAATAGTGAAGGTTAAATATAAAGGAAATTAAAGTTTAAATTATATATAATGATAAAGACTACTTATATGCACTAAAGGTGTGTTTTGCTTTACCAAAATGTTTCCAACCAAAAGGTACAAAAAGTTAAGAATAGTTTAGTTACATTTGTCAGTAGAATGGGCTTAAAAATTGTTTTTGATGACGATATGATGAAGGCCAACTTTTTAGATATTACGCTTAATTTACACAGTGTCTCTTACTTCCCATATCGTAAACCGTTGACGAATCTTAAGTACATTAACAAATTTAGTAATCATCCTCGAGCAATTACTAAGAACTTAGTTAAGAATATATCATTTAGATTATCTAAATTATCTGCTAAAGTTTATATTTTCAATGATAATGCTGAATTCTATAACTTTGCCTTAATTAAAGCAGGTTATACAGAGAAAATTTTCTACATTGATTCTACTCAGTCTAATTGTAAATTCAATAATGTAGATAAGATTTCTAGTTGTAAAAGAATTATTGATAACAAACATAACTTATGTACCGCTACAAAGCGAATGAAGGGTGATAACCCTTATTTAATCCACTATTATCGTTCTAAAAGTAAATATAACACTTTCAAAAACAATTACGCTATAAATACTAGTAAAAATATTTGGTTAAGAATTCCGTTTGGGAGACAAATTAAATCTAATCTCCCACTGCTGTTTCGTCAAGCTATTGTTAGGAATTTTCCAAAAAATTTTAGGTATTACTCTATTATCAATTCACATACGGTTAGGATCGGTTTTCCAACACATTGGAAGCACATCGTTAGAGTTATCTAAAAGAATTTCTATCTATTACTCAACATTTAGAGAGAGAAATAAACGTAATAGTACCAGTCTCGGCAAACTAATTTGAGATCTAAAAGACCACAATGAACAATTTCATTTAGAATGGTTGATTCTCTCAATCTCGATACCTTATGACAAAGGCAAGGAATTCTGTCTTCTCTGTAATTCTGAGCTATTTTTCGTTATTTTTTCTAAAAGTCCCCTAGTAAACACAGTTATAGAGCGAGCATACATATGTAAACATTGGCACCTTTAATGCATATAAGTAGTCTATATCATTATATATAATTTAAACTTTAATTTCCTTTATATTTAACCTTCACTATTAATATCCCTGCTCTTTCTGTAAGCTACTTCTGACGTTATATCATATAACGTTTTGTTAAATAATATTAATAGCATTCCGTTAATTGCTATAGAAATCCATCATCTTTTGCTAAAATTTTGTATTGACGAGTTTCGTTTTTTCACTTTTTCGTTTTTTCATCGTAACCATTATCTTCATGGCCTCTTTCCTCTTTATCGTGATCTACATCCACCCCACCACCATCTAATGTTTTAGCCAAAATTCTGTCGCAGATGTGTTCTATACAATTCCTTCTTAACCCACTTTTATGTTTCAGATATTTGAGTTATAATGACATCAAAGAAATCAAAGTAGACACCTTCCGAAATCTGTCCAGTTTCACATATCTGTCAGCTAAATCATTGTTTCTTATAGTATTTCGTTGACGATATATTTCTCAATAAGTAATGTCTTTCCATACTTAATTTTAGGCTCGCTCACCCGTCTTTCTAAGGATGCGTCTTTTTGTTTGGAAATCTGTGATTGCTAGTAGAACCCCATTTCTATGACTGGGATTATGAATGCATGATATTTCAGAGGAACCATTGAGTGAATGCAGGTGAATGAATCAGTGTGTGTGTAAAATTATGTCTCTGTCCGAAATGTGTGTTAATGTTTGTTAATGTATATAACAATGATTTATAATCCAAATCCACAGATTCGGATAATTAAGGGGAGGGTGGCAATATACTGCACACAGCTTTATATATATATATATCATACTCACATGGGCACAAACACACACGCACATACATGCACATGCGCACGTAAGCACATACACAAGCACTCGCACACGCACTCGCAAACATGCGCACACATACACACTCACACATACACGCACACACAACTATACGCACGCACATACACACACAAATGAACGCACACATAGCTCCCATACACACAGCACACACTCATACATACACTCACACCATTATACATACATGTATACACCCATACGCACATACAAGCAAACACGCATACATACACAAAATAAAGCAGTTATTCTCCCCACACACATCCCCTACGCATACACACACGAACACACGCATACATACACACAGACACACACACACACTACAGACAAAACGCACACACATACTTCAAACTACCAGTACCTGCCACTGACCATTCTTCCACGCCCATGGGTAGGTAGACACAAGAGCCACTCCTACTTCATTCTTCCTTGACCTTAAACGATACTAAGCCCAGCCACAACCACATACACACGTGCTATCGTTACACACATACACACACACAGACCTGCGCGCATGCACATATCCACACTTACACACACATACCTCCTAATGCACTCTCCTGTCTTTGAAATAACTTTTTCTTCACCCATTCCCTTCCGGTCATTCAAAATGTAACCGCGTGTGTACCGTCGGCAATTTTTCCTCCGTCCTCCCTTCTATGGATCTTTCCTTTTCCTATGTTTCTGACGAAGAGCTCCGCTCGAAACGTTAGGCCCTCCTTCTTTCCTTCTTTCCTGAGCGTCCAATAAAATATAAATAAATAAATAAAAATTTTGTTTTAAACCTTGGGATTACATAGAGAGTATTTTGCGTAGGATATGAGCAGTTCCCATGAGCACTACTTTTGAATTTCTGCCATTTTGGGGTTTCCTGGTATATGAGTTAGGTAGCAGTCAGTCCCTTTCGCTATCATTCCCAGGGCACTCATGACAACAGGTATTGTTTTAGTCTTCAGCTTTCACATTTTGCTGATTTCTATTTCAAGATCTTTATATTTGCTCAGTTTTTGGTAGGTCTTGACAGATACGTTTATATCGATTGGGACAGTCATATCAATGAGGAGGCATGTTCTTTGTCTGAAGTCTTTCAATATGATGCCCGGCCTATTTGCATCTATCTTTCTGTCAGTTTGAATGATGAAGTTCCAGAGGAGTGAGATGTGGTCATTTTCAAGTACTAGGGGTGGTTTGTGTTCCCACCACTTTTTTCATGGAGCAAATCCAGGTTTTTGCAAATTACCCAGTGAATATATTGTGCAGCTCTATCATGCCTGTTGAGATAATCTGTAGGCGCTAAAAGACTGCACTTGGAGACAACATGATCAATGGTTTCATTTTGTTGTTGACATACACGACATGTTGGGCTCCTGCCGTTCTTTAATATGTTGGCCCGGTAGTTTCTTGTTGGTAGGCATTGATCTTGAGCTGCTATGATAAACCCTTCCGTTTCAGATTTTAAGCCAGAGGCCATTAGCGATTAGCTTTGTCAATATCTGCATTATTCGCTCTCTTTGGGTATTTGCCATGGAGAGATTTTACTTGCCATTTATTATTCAGAATATCTAAGGCGGCAGTTTTGGCACGGGTTTTCATGCGCCTAGCCTTTTCTGTGCTTGTTTCTTGTATGTCTATCTCTAATTCCGAAATTGGTTGTATTTGGAATTCACTTAGATATTCCTTTGCCTGTTTTGTGACTGAGTATGATGCTTTCTTGTTTTCATGTTTTGAGACAAGTTTTAACATCCAGTTCTCAGAGTTTTTCAGGTAGGTGTCTAGGCCAATTGTAGCAATCTTCATTGTTATTGCCAGTTGCAAAAGACCACGGCCTCCTTCTTTTTTTGGCAGATAGAGTCGTTCTGTATCTGCCTTAGGGTGGTGCATTCTATGCATTGTCAACAGTTTCCTTATTTTTCTGTCGAACTGACATAT
The DNA here is from genome assembly GCF_006345805.1 of Octopus sinensis. Classification (NCBI taxonomy): domain Eukaryota; kingdom Metazoa; phylum Mollusca; class Cephalopoda; order Octopoda; family Octopodidae; genus Octopus; species Octopus sinensis. The sequence goes on along the minus strand of NW_021829884.1, from coordinate 412 downwards.
TTCAGTAATTGACCAGTTAACAATATTGAAACTGTAAGTCACGACTGGTATGGCTAATGCATTGATCGCTTCGATCCTGCTTCTTGCATTCAGTTCTGTCTTGAGTATTGCTCTCACTCTTCGATAGCAGTCTCTCCTGATCCTTTCCTTCATCTCTGAATGCCTTATTTCGTTCCCTTCAATTACCCCTAGGTACATGTAGCTCTCCGCTGGGTCTAGTTCTTTTATGACATTCTGCTGGTCAACGTTAACGTTAGATGTTTCTGTCATTTTTCCTTTGATAACGGTAGCTTTTGCACATTTATCGAGGCCGAATTGCATTCTGATGTCATCACTGAATTGTTTGACTATCGCTAGTAAGCCCTTGAGTTGTTGGTAATTTTTTGCAAAAAGCTTTAAATCATCCATGTAA
>NW_021829883.1:30000-35220 GCF_006345805.1 Octopus sinensis | reverse complement strand
CAAGCAGGCATTCGTACATGCAAATATATATGTATATATATATATATATATATATAATTTAGATAGAGATATTTATATTTATATGTGCACATAAAGATATATACATACATAATACCTACAGATATATGAATATATATATATATATATATATATATATAATATATATATATATATATAAATTATTGGATGCGTGGCGTTCAATCAAATAATAATATAAATAATATATGGCATGTATATATCTACACACAACATGTATTATATACATACTTATATACACATACATACAAACATATATGAATAGATGCAAACATGCATACATGCATACATACATACACACACACACACATATATATATATATTATTTTTTTCTGATATGGGTAGAGGACCTCACCATAAGGATAGATAGGTAGCCGACAACTGTTGTGATGTCCTGTTCGATACACGCATATATATATATATATATATAATATATAATATACTATAATTATAATATATATATATATATATATATATATATATATATATATTTATATATACACATATTTATTTAGCTATATATATATATATCTAGTTATCTATTCATATATATATATACATAATTTTATGTATATATATATTGACATAGAGTCGTACCTACATATGTGCTTGGATACATACATATGCACATGAATATGTATATGTATATGAACATATATATGTATTAAAAAATATCTATATATATATACGTATGTATATATATATGTAAATAATAAGATTAATAATATTCATATGCTTAATGCTTATAAGTGATCACTGTGGGTTGACTGTTGCTACTAGTCGAATATTTGGGCATATAACATCTCGACGGAAAGAAATACGGTATGTCGTACGTATGTGCCTCGAACCCACGCCTCTACTTATTCGTGATATATATATATATATATACACGCTATAATTCTTTTTGGAACATACACATCTACGTATTCATATGTATACTAATATAAACATATGTACATACATATATGGATATATATACGGTTAAATATAATACACACATACATATATATGTGTACTTATACACACTGTCATTGTTTTGGTAATGATAAGGTTAAGCTATAATCACTAGCGTGGAAAAGGTCGAAATCCCTTTGGGATAGAAAAATTCGAAAGCTTCCCGTGAGACTCGAAACCACATCACCGGTAGACATGCTATTATTTATAATTTTACATGTATTTCAAGCTCCAATTCAAAAGCAGAATTATTTAATTTTCCCTGGAAATGATATTGATTCTCATGACGTCAAGAATATATATACATGTACATCCATACACACACAAACATATATATGTATATATAAATATGTATATCATATATATTATATATATATATAATATATAGATATATATATATATATATATATATATTATATAATATATACACACCACATTTACATTTATCAATGTGTGTGTGGGGGTGCTTGAATGCGATTTTGTGTACATCTGTCTCTCTCAATATATACATGCATACAAGCATATATATATACACACACACACACACACTCACACACACATTTATATATATATATATATACATGCATAGAAACATACATATATACACACATGCATCCACGCACGCATACATCCACACACACAGCCACAAGCATACACTTATATACTTTTAACACGGTGCTACAACTAAAAGTACTTTTCCTTCAGAAGATCGAATTAGTTGGCTACACTGCATATTATGAAATCAAATAACTCACAAAGGAGCAGGAAATTATGCGTTAATCTTAAGTAACTTTTTTGTGTCTCTACTATAAGGTGTTGTACGAGCACTCTGCTCTGATTGTACTGCATCTTATAACAGAAAATATGGCATAATACAAGTACATGTGTCTTTATCATACATACACACACATACACATATACATACATACTTTCTCTCCTCTCTCTCTCTCTCTCTCTCTCCCACACACACATATATATCTATGTATATATATGTACATGGATATATCTGTGTATGTATATATTTATATGTATGTATATATATAGGCATATATATATGCATGTAGATATACACACACACACACACATATATATTTATACATATATATATAATATAACTATATATATATATATATAATATAATATATATATATATATATATATATGTATATATATATGTTATTATATATCTATTAATATCTATAATTTTTTTTCTAGATTCAGCTCAGAGCTGCGGCCATGCTGATGCACCGCCGTTTTGGTGCTACACTGTATTACGACGAACCTCGTCTAATATGTGGCACTTGGTGAAGAATGGAGTTTGATATAGCTACTCTCATGTTCACCTTTTGCCGTGAGGTAGGTTCATCTGGACTCTTGACAGGAAGATGTCCAGCTTTGATTTAAAAACCGCTACATCTACTTGTGCAAGTTCCTCAGACTCTTTGGGAGAACATTAAAACGCTGTGGGCCCTTGAAAATATATATATATGTGTGTGTGTGTGTGTATATATATATATATACTCATATATATATATATATATATTATTATATATATATATATATATATATATATATAGATCATGGTTTATATATCTATAATATAATATAAATATATATCAACAATGGCTTATAAACATTAAAAGAAAGTAAGAAAATGGAGTTATAACATTTAATAAGAATTTCTAATCTGCAAAAATCAGACATGGTCCCTAACAGCTGTTTCAATTAGGCCGCTGTTGAGAGTTTGCCAAAATTAATGACTTTTATCAGTTACTATTTAATCGATTAGGCCCAACTGAAACAGGTGTAAGGGACCACGTTTGATTTTTGCAGATAATAAGTATTTATTAAATGTTATATCTGCATTCCCCTACTTTCTTTTGAATGATTTTAAACCATGATTCTTGTATAGACCTATTGTTTTGTGAATATTATCATTCACAACAAATATTAGGCATTAAATCAATAATTCACTGGATGATTTCATCCCTTAATGAGTCTAATTTAACCTCTAATTGATTGTGTGTGTATATATATATATATGTATGTATATATATACTTATATATGTGTATATGTATATATTATATATATATATATATAATATATATCACGTATATATATACATATATATGTGCATATGTATATATATATTTATATATATATATAAAAAGTAAAAAGAGTATATACATGTATGTATATATATATTTATATATATGTAATATAATTTATATATATACACACACACACATACAGGTATTCTAACATATTTTCCTTTTAAAAGGAATCAAATTAACCCCTCCATCCTGCAGACCCTACCGACGAACAACTTAGGTACATTCATTGTGTTATCGACCATGTGTGTTAAATTATATATATATATATATATATATATATATTATATATTCTATATATATATATATATATATATTCTCTAATGTTTGCACTTCCTGAAATCCTTACATGCTATTGTGAATGACAGGTGTGACAATAATTATACTGTGAAGTATCGTAAGACGTGGAATAGCTGACCAGTAGCTCCAGCTCCGCCTTATCATCACCTGGCTTGCTTTATACATCAAGAGGGTGAATCGAATATTCTAGTACTTTGATTGTAACATGTTTTAAGCGGGTTGTATCAAAGCCTGAAGATTAGACAGTCATATGAATGCAGGACCTAAACTGAGAGGCAAGTACGAAGCATTGTCGATCAGTTAGCTATAAATTCTTCTTGAATTTTGAACGGGTGGGGTCAAATAAATGCAGACAATTCTTCCACTGTTGATTCGCTGGCTTTAAAACCTTAAAAAAAAAAAAAAAAGAAAAGAGAAAGGTTATTTGTGAGTAGAAAGAAAGCATGCAAAGTCATGCTTTTTGGTTTTTCTGGAGCTGAAAAATGTGGGAGCGGACGCTTAAAGTGGGAGATGTAGATATTTTTCCGGTCTCCATTGAAATTGTATTTGAAATATGATATATCTATGAATTACTACGCCACTCACCCCAAAGAGATACAAACCCCCGCCATTTCCCTCTTTAATTCTTTTACTATTTTCAGTCACTGACCTCAGCCACGCTGGGGGCACCGCCTAGGTGTGTTTAGACGAACAAATAACCTCTAATAATTATTTCTTTTGTAGTCTAGTGCTTATTCACTCGAACTCTATAGCCGAAACGCAAGCTAAGAAAAAAAGACGGTTGTCACACACACATAAATCACACACTAACATATACACATACACACAGACACACACACAATCACAAACACAAATATATATATATGTGCATGTGGGAGCGTGTGTATGTATGTATATGTATACAAAGGGCTTCTGCACCGTTTCTGTCTTCCAAATTCACACAAATCGACCCCCAGCAGCCGAACCGCCAGTTTTCTGTGATATCAACAAGCGGTGGTGCTTGGGGATCAAATACAAGCACAAAACACACACACACCACACACACACACACCACACACACACACAGACACACGCAAAACACACACATATTTTTTTACATTATTCTATTGATATACCGCAATGGCCAGTGGTTAGGGCAGCGGACTTGCGGTCGGAGGATCGCGGTTTCGATTCCCAGACCGGGCGTTGTGTGTGTGTATTGAGCGAAAACACCTAAAAGCTCCACGAGGCTCCGGCAGGGGGTGGTGGTGATCCCTGCTGTACTCTTTCACCACTCTAAAAGGCGGTGCTCCAGCATGGCCGCAGTCAAATGACTGGAACAAGTACAAAAAAAAAAATACCAACCAATTAACCAATTTTACAAACACCCAGTATGACAAACATCTCAAATGTTAAATAATCTTTTCTACTATAGACACAAGGCCTGAAATTTTGGGAAGGGGGTCAGTCGATTAGATCAGCCCCAGTACGAAACTCGTACTCAATTAATCGATCCCGAAAGGATGATATGCAAAGTCGATCTCGGTGGAATTTGAACTCAGAACGTAATGGCAGACGAAATACCGCTAAACATTTCGCCCGGTGTACTAACGATTACTGCCAGTTCAACGCTTTACTGATGTTAAATGATGTAGCCGAGGTGTGTAAGGAGAAGCCCTAAGCTGTTCGTAAGCTGAATATGTTATATATATATATATATATATATATATATATATATATATATATATATATATATAGTTATGTCAACTTCTAATTTAAACAAAAAGTATAAGGAGAAATTAACAGACGATGGTTGGAATTGCAGATCAAAATCACCTC
>NW_021829883.1:10000-25000 GCF_006345805.1 Octopus sinensis | reverse complement strand
CTCTCTATATATATATATATATATATATATATATATATCGTCCCTAATCTATATACCAACCTACACTAACATTACACCAACCAATGAAACAATAAGAGAGCATTTATGTGGTGATTCAAGATACAGGAAATTGCAACAAAATGTCATTGAAGTCGTTATAAAGAACAAAACGAAATAAATATATAAGCAACTTTAAATATTGTCGAATTCTAAGATACACTATGCGAAGAAAATGTCGGAGTTGTCATGGCTTGAATGCCGTTGATCGTAGATCTGCTCGATTCAGATCTTAGGGCTAAATGTCAACAGCAAAAAATAACAACAACCTTTAACCATATGATTATCGAAACAGTAACTTCTAATGATCGATATCGATTACCAAAGCATTCCTACTAGGCTGAGACATTAACGAATGGCTTCGGTGAGATTAAAAGTAAGGACATAAGGCGATGCAACTACATACAGAAAGGTATTTGGTCCAGTGCTCTACCGATTCTGTCCATTGTAATCCGAAACCCTTCTCTAGTTTAGGATGTAAATGGAAGGTGGTTTGTGACTTGATATCTATTACACTGGACTAAACTGTTCCCCACCTGTGTGTTACGTCTCTTTACTCTATTTCTTTAATGGTGCTATTGTTATTGCAGTTGCTGTTGAGCGAACCTCCCAGAGCTCGCAAGCAAGGAGAAGTCCGAAACGTGGTCCTTTGCTATTCGTAAGACCCGCAGAAGAGAAAGCAGGTCAACTCCCGACACCGAGAGCATCGACGGATGGATGAATGCGCATCCAGGTTCAGCGGTTGCGTAGGAAGACGGGGATAAGAAACAGGAAGAAAGAGTGAGAGAAAGCTGGAGCGAAAGAGTACAACAGGGGTCGCCACCCCCCCCCTTCCGGAGCCTCGTGGAGCTTTAGGTGTTTTCGCTTAATAAACACACACAACGCCCGGTCTGGGAATCGAAACCGCGATCCTCCGACCGCGAGTCCGCTGCCCTAACCATTGGGCCATTGGGCCTCCACTCGCTGTTGCTGGTATTATTGTTGTTGTTGGTTTTGCTGGTGCTGATAGTGATTTTGGCGGTGTTAGTTGTAGTTTTGGTGGTACTGGTAGTAGCGAACTGATGTTTATTTGCTTAATTTCATATCAAGTTTCATGGAGCTGACGTATGAACGAAGACAACCTATACATGACCTCCTACCTTCTCCGAGACATTATATAATTTAGACTACATCTTTGAATAGGTTATCCCGTATTTAAAGTTAGAAATGTGTGGTTTGAGATAGATTTCGCTGTACTTTTAGCATGTAGAATTAGCACGAAGTGTTCCTCTCTTTTTGCGTTTGTTGGTAATGGTAAAATTGAAATTAGTGCGATATAAATAGTATTTTTGTGAAGGCTGGTATCTATTTCATAGTCACGTACCAGTATCGTATAAATGGTGTATTAACCTGCTAGAAATAGGAGTAAAATCTCTCCCAATTAATCGAAACTGAAAATACACATTGAGTAACAATGTACTGGATATACAAAAAAATATATACCTTGATGATAAGTAAGCCGAATGAAGTGAAATCTGGGACTGAAGAGCAACAATAACTGTGAAAGTTTACTAAGACACCGCAAGGGTTAAGAAATAGACTGAATAGTAAAGAGGGTTCAGAATATCTGGACTGTCAAATAGACTTATTATAGACTTAAAATGAATGTAGAAGCTTAGAATATGATCTTCGACTTGGCTGTGATATGATATATTCAGAATAATAGATGTATGGGTCACATTTACTAAAATGCTGAAAACCATACTGTCGGTGACGAGATGAAGAAATTCATCATTAAAGAGCTAACATTATAATGATACTAAGAAGAAATATCATTAGCGTAAATGGACATTCATTTTGAAAAGAATGAGAGCAAAGGAGCGAACTACAGAGATTTTGGTCAAGCAGGAATAAAATAAATGTGTTTCATATACTTTGCTCCGGATGGGTCGGTTCGAACGTAAGATCGCATTGTACATATGTATGTATGTATGTATATATGTATGTATGTATGTATGTATGTACGTATGTATGTATGTATGTATGTATGTATGTATGTATGTAATTGAGTATGTATGTATGTATATATGTATGTATGCATGTATGCATGCATGTATGTATGTATGTGTGTATGTATGTATGTGTATGTATGTATGTATAAGTATGATGTGTGTGTATGTGTGTGTGTGTGTGTACATATGAGATTCTGTGTACGATCATTTGTATATATTTATATGATGCTGCGTGCTTATGTGTTGGCATGGGTGTGTGCAGGTGTATGTGTGTACTTGTATAGGATTCGTGGATGTGCGAATATGTGGTCGTGTGGGTGTGTGTATGTATATATATGCACGCATGTATGTGTGAATGAAATGTAATATAATAACCCATTTTCGGTTATCGAGTCTTAAGGCGGAATCATGAGATAAGTTAATTATTTAATAACAGATTACTTAATATCGGATTACAGTTACCTGCAGCGAATCTGTATGTCATGCTGTGAGCATAGTAATATCACGTGGTGATGATGATACGGAAATTGTGGTGGTGATGGTGGTGGTGGTGGTGGCGGCGTTGTGGTGGTGGTGCTTCTGCTGCTGGATGGTTGGTGATGATGAAGATGACGACGATGAGAATGATGATGATAAAGGTGGTGATGAAAATGAGAGGATGGTCTTGATAATGATGATGACGACATCGCCCTGAAAAAGAAACAGAGAAGATAAGAAAGAAACAGAAGTACAGGGGCTGGTGTTTCATCAAGTAAGATGCTAAGATTAACAAGAACAAGAAAATGGCATTAAAATATTGACAAAGATGGTGATGATGATGGTGATGATGATGATGATGATGATGATGATGTTGATGATGATGATGATGTGGTGATGATGATGATGATGGTGATGATGATGGTGATGATGATGGTGATGATGATGATGATGATGATGATGATGTTGATGATGATGATGATGATGGTGATGATGATGGTGATGATGATGGTGATGATGATGGTGATGATGGTGGTGATTGTGGTGATGGTGGTGATGATGGTGATGATGGCGACGATGATGATGGTGGTGATGATGATGATGATGATGATGATGATGATGATGATGATGATGATGATGATGATGATGCTGATGATGGTAATGATGATGATGATGGTGATGATGATGATGATGATATGCACTTTTATCTTGATATGAGATCACCATGTCGCGCACATATGGTTGTGATGCATGTGCCTTGTGTACCCTTATCAGACGGGTAGTTATCATGAGTATGTTAGGCTTCGTATATTCGTACCCCAGGGTCACTTTCACGGCATGCATTGCTCTCTCACTCAGTAGTAATAATAATGATAATAATAATAATAGTAATAGTAATAATAATATAATAATAATAATAGTAATAGTAATAATAATAATAATAATAATAATAATAATAATAATAATAATAACAATTCTTTCTAATGTTGTTTCAAGACCCGCTATTTTGAGGGGAAGGGAATATCGAATTCATCGAACCTAGTCTTCAACTGGGGTTCATTTTATGGACCCTAGATAGGTGAGAGTCAAAGTTGATCTCGGCGGCATTTGAACACAGAACGTAAAGATCCGGAAGGAATGTGGCTGAACATTTTATCCGCCGCGCTAATGATTCTGCTAGATAACAAAAATAGAAATACCAACTCAAAGAAAAATACAATAATAAGAAAACAAAAAGAAAGAAGAGAGAGAGAGAGAGAGTGAGAGAGAGAGAGAGACAGACAGAGAGAGAGAGAGAGACAGAGAGAGATAAAGAAAAAGTCAAAGTTAGTCAATTAATAATGATATCTAAATCGTTTCTGCAAAAGGGGTGGTATTTGTCGACCAGTTCTGGTTTAATTATAAGGTTGTTGCCAAAGTAACGACAAGAGAATTACTAAGTAATTATAATTAGTTTTAGCAAGAATTAAAGAAACCTGCCATTTTGAACTATCTATTTACTTATCTCTCGGAAACCAGCCTAGCATTTCAATTACGATATAAAATTAACCTATGTTAATCATGTTTTAACCAACATCCTTTAAATCTTAAGTAGGTCTCACAGATATTTATAGTCCCAGATATCGTAATCAACTGTAGCTTAGAATTGATCGATTTGCATTCAACCATACTTTGCTCTAAACGGGTTTACACAATACACTGGTCAAGAGGATAAAACTTTTATTTTGTGGCCAAATATCTTAGAGCTGCTTTAGACTAATTTTGGGGTCCTGATTCCAAAACGGACTTAAGACTTGCTCTATTACATCACGTTTTTGTGGCATTGGTATATACCATAATTTATCTGGAGCATACCAAAAGTTAACTTTACCCACCTCATGCTCAAGCTGCGGTTTACTTTATAACCATTTTCTGGTGTGAACTGAACCACTGTGTTCTGGTTATGGATACATCAAAAAGAAGAACGCGCTGTAATTAATTACCACGACATCTTCACTTACATCTGGAGAAACTCCACTCCACAGGCTCAAAGGCACCACATTGATAACTTTGTCAAGAAGGTGTATCTTGCTTACTTTAAAGTAGCACTTGTAGACCAGGACAAAACCTGGGCTCCCCACAATGTTTGCAAAACCTGTGTTGAAACTTGTTGTGATGAAGAAATTCACCAAATCTCTTGATCACTGTGAAGGCTGATTCAGATACGTGTGTATCTTTCCAAGTCTTAGTGAAGAGAAGAAGGCATTCTTTAGTATAATATGTAGGTATTATATATATATATATATATCTGTCTACACACACACACACATGCACGCACACGCACACACACATATATATATATAATAAGGGTTTTTTGCAACAAGTTACTTAAATACATACCGAAAATTTTAGAAATAGCAGCCAAAAGTCTACTATTTCCTTTTACTACAAAAATAAGTCTCCACAGACAACAATATTTGTAACTCACATATGGCAAAAAAAGAAGAAAAATAATGAAATCATACAGTGGTTAAGCAACTTGTTGCAAAATCCCCTTATTATTATAACTATATAAATTTTTACCGAATATGGTCCTTTTCCATACCGAAATGCTACTAGGTGAAATCTGTTGATTTTATTAAATTAATTATGTTTCACCCTATATCTGTAGTGACTATATATATATATATATATATATATATATAGAGAGAGAGAGAGAGAGAGAGAGAGGGAGAGATAGAGATAGATAGATAGATAGATATAGATAGATAGATAGATAGATAGATAGATAGATAGATAGATAGATAGAGATAGATAGATAGATAAATAGATAGATTTTATTAATGAGAACCTACGAGAATTAATTGTTATTTTGATTTATATGTTCCTGCGCATAAATCATCGAATGTAAACCGTTAAGGGACGGAAACTCAGAGATGTCATGTCATAAACAGATCCCGAGTGACCCTGTGTCACAGAATAGTAATGTAATCAAAACGGGAGGTAAAATATTCCTCCTCTCATTTCTGTAGGGATTATACTAAACTAGACTATTTAGGAGGCTATACCAAACGTTTAGGTGTTCATACTAAACTTGTAAACTTTAAACATGTATATATCTGATGGAGGGCGCGTGGCTTAGTGGTTAGGGCATTCGGCTCATGATCGTAAGGTTGTGAGTTCGATTCCCGGCGACGCGTTGTGTCCTTGAGCAAGACACTTTATTTCACGTTGCTCCAGTCCACTCAGCTGGCAAAAATGAGGTACTTGTTATTCAAAGGGTCAGCCTTGTCACTCTCTGTGGTCACGCTGATTATCCCGAGAACTACGTTAAGGGTACACGTGTCTGTGGAATGCTCAGCCATTTGCACGTTAATTTCACGAGCAAGCTGTTCGTTGATCGTATCAGTGGGACCCTCGTCGTCGTAACGGCGGAGTTCTTTTTTAGATATATCTGATGAATAATCGATAAATATTTGTGATTTATACAGAAACTGTAAGTAAAGATAACAAAATAGAATAAGTCTGTGTTTTGTTAAAGGTAAAAATGTTCGCAGATTAGTCATAGACGAGAAAGCAGTGCACATAATTTTTCTAGTGCCGGGGATTAGTGGTGGAACAGTAAAGAAGAAAATGTAGGGGTTGTTGTTGGCGTTCGTGTTTCTTTCCAGTTTAACCATATTTGAATGGGCCAGGCTTATGGTCGAAGGTGGTGAGAGAAGAGATAAGAGAAGACATAATGTAGAGTTCGTTACTTTCCTATTTACCTTCGTATATATATGTATGTATGTATATATGTATGTATGTATGTATGTATGTATGTATGTATGTATGTATGTATGTATGTATGTATGTATTTATTTGTTCTATCTGTATGCATGAATATGTATGTATGTATGTATGTATGTATGTATGTGTGTGTATATGTTTGTATGTAGGTATTATGAACGTATGTGCAGATTTGTATGTTTTTATGTATGTATTCTTGAGCATATAGTTGCATATCTAGACATGCTCGTATATATTTAAATGATAAACTTCTGGAAAGTTGTACAGGTTTTTACAGTACCAGTGATTGAATTGGATCTGTAGTCTTCCTTTCTGGTTTTGAGCAGCCTAATTTCACAAGATTGGTATGACGAACGTACATATGCATGTATGTATGTTTGTATGGATAAGTGCCTGCATATATGTATGTGTGTATGTGTGTTCTTCTCTTTCACTTTTTAATTCAGTGTAAATTTTGTTTGGCCTCCTACTTTGCAGCAAATTTCTGTAGGAAGTAATCTTGTGTTCATCATCTCTTAAAGCGTAGGAAGGTCTTGCAGATTTTTGTACTCCCAGATATTCTCCGTCTTTTTCTTCTTTTATTGAAACATTAGGATGTAATTTGGTGAATATATGACTAGTATTTCTTGTAGGTCGATCAAACACATAGAGTCTCTCTCGTTGGCATATATTTCTGAGTTAAAGCAATATCCCCATGACCTATTACAAGGCCTGTAAAATTGGTGGTAGAGAGACTGGACGGTATCTTGGAATTAGAAACCAGGCAGGATGCTCGCAACGAATAATTATCTGAGTGTGCCCGCTGGTGGTATGAAACCGAACGAAGCGTTATACATTCCTCCCAAGTATGCCTTAACTGGATTTGAACTCATAAAACAGAGACAAAGCAACGCAAGGCATCATGTCCGACATTCTTACAGCTCTACCTAACCAACACTCTTGTCTGTCGCTTTTTTTTGTGTGTGTTTTATCAAAACCGAAAGGAAGAATGGTAATGTTGACTTTGGCACTATATGGACACAGGGCGAAGGGAATCAGAATAAATACCACGAAGCATTCTGAGAGATGTCCTAACAGCTGCGCCAATTCGTTGCAATCAGAGGGAAGTGTGGAGAACTGGTTTCTGGTCCGGATATGTGCAGGAATGTAAAGAGTGAAGTCTGCTCCCATTTCATTGGTTTCTATTTATTTTATTTCTTTTTTTAGAGAGAGAGAGAAAGAGAAAGAGAGGGAGAGAGAGAAAGAGAAAGGAGAGAGAGAAAGAGAGGGAGATATGGAGGGAGAGAGAGAGAAAGTGAGAAAGAGAGAAAGAGAGTCAAATGTACTTGTAATTTTATGAATTCCATGGCTTCTTTTTTGCTCGTTAAAATAACTGTTATTTCGGAGACTATTAGTAATTTTTATTGCTGTAGTTACTGTGGCTTTATACTTGTCCTTGTTATTGCTGTTGATATTGCTGTCGTTATATTTACTATTATCTCTCCTTATTGTTTGCTGCTTCTTATTCAAGATATTTATTTTGTACTTGTGGTTGTTGTTATCTTTTTAATTTTTGCTTTTATTGGTCATCGTTCTTGCCGATGCTGTCGCTTTTGTGGCTTTTGTCTTTAATTTTCACTTGGCAGTAGATACTATGGGGTTCCGAAAAGTTCCTGGTTTTAATTAAAAGGAAATGCAAGAATATTATTTATTTATGACTAGCAGTATCGCCCGGCGTTGCTCGGGTTTGTAAGGGAAATAACTATATAAGCATTTTTAGAGAGTTATAGCCAAAAAATAGCAAAAAATGCATTAAAAATGGAAAAAATATGATGGTAAATTTTTTGAAAAATCGTTGACTCATCGTAGACATTTTTAGAGAGTTACTTCCCTTATATAATAGTGAAAAAATGCATTAAAATGGAAAAAAAACGATGGTAAATTTTTTTTAAATCGTAGACTCATGTAGACGCTTTCTTAGCCATTTCTGTTTTGATGTCTTCAAGCCATGAAGTCGTTGTTCTAAAAGAACGCTGGTCTCCTTGACAACGCATTACGACGTTGATTTCCTTGCACCCCTTCCCCCCACAGGTGCAGGTGTGAGCGTGGATGCCAACTCCGCCGCCATCGACACACGAAAAATTATGCATTAAAATGGAATAAAAAATGATGTTAAATTATTTTTAAAATCGTAGACTCATCGTAGACGCGCGCTAATACACAGACGGGCTCGATATGAATCACGACTATAAGCTACCCGAATTTGGTTAAACTGCACCGCAAAATGTGGGAGTAGTTAGGAATCTAAATCGAAGGGGACAGGCACTCACACAACTACAGTTTTATATATATAGATATACATAGCGCAGTAGTGGTGAGATGTGACAGCAAAGAAAAGCATACATTCACTCTCTGCATGCAATTAGACTCGGAAAGTTCGTGAGGAACCCATTGACCCAATTTGCTGACTTTTCCGATAGCACACAGGTGTCAATGAATGGTTGAATGACCAAATCCAAGCTTCTCTGCTAGTTCCTCAACAGTTACGATGATATTTTGTTCTACCAGGGTTTTCAGGATGTCCTTGTCGAGTTCTACAGATCTTTCAGGATGAGGCTCGTCTTCTAGGCTGTGTTCAATATAGCTTTGAAAAAAATAGCTGTTAAAATCGAATGCACTCTTCAAAACTTGCACTATGAATAAGGACAAGATAAAATTACTACCTGCTTTATAGCAAGTTAATATAAGTAGTTTATCCCATTCCCCTCTGACTTTTAGTTCAAGCTGTTGAAAAAACCGCATTATTATATTATATACATACATACATACATACATACATATACACACACACTCTCTCTCTCTCACACACATGCACACATTTATATTCTGTTATTCTTTTATATGTTTCAGCCTTGAGGTTGTGGCCATGCTGGATCATTGTGTGTGTGTGTGTGTGTGTCTATCTGTCTGTCTGTCTGTATGTATATATGTATATGTATGTGTGTGAACAATAATATTTTCAACAGATGTGTTGCAAATATATCTGATTGTTCTCAAGCTTCAATACTGTGTTGTGTGTGTGTATTGGTGTGTGTGGTGTATGTATGTATGTATATGTATGTATGTATATGTATGTATGTATGTATGTGTGTATGTATGTGTGTATGTATGTATGTGTGTGTGTGTGTATGTATGTATGTATGTATGTATGTATGAGTGTATGTTTACTTTATTACTAACACAAGCCAGTACGGTTATTTAATGTAAAGTCTTCCTCAAATCACTATCTCTGGCTATTTACTCTCTTCCAAGAACATTTTCACTCACACTTATGTGTTAGCTTCCCATACATTTTACTCATGTATCTATCAGCGTGATAGAGAGAAACAAATATTACATCTAGTTTCACTTTATTCGTTGCCCACTGTGTGTGTGCGTTTGCGTGTGGTGTAAACCAGACTAAGAAAAGCATTTGACACACACACCAGAATGTGAGTTTTCTGTAAATTTTGCTTAATTGGAGTTTAAATTTTAAAAATTGGACTTGGCATGACGCGATGCATTGTACTCTTAAAAATGGTAGGTAAATTGTGATTGAAGAAATCCTATATTGTAGATTTGTATAACTCCCAAAGGGAGGCAGATAAAATCTGCCTTTTATAATAAGAGATTTTAACAAACTTATTGCATTGTCCTTCAGTTTTCTAAAGCCTTGTAAACGAACTCGAAAGTTTGGGCCTCCAACCAGACCTTTCACGAAACCATTAAAGACAGGAACTTTTCAGCACCCCCTAGTATATTTTGCAGTCATGTCGTCAATTTATTCCTGCACATGCCCGTGATAGCGCTGCTCATGTATCATACAGGATAATGCTGCTCACGAAATAAATCAATTCGTTATCGTGAAATATTATATCTCTATTATTCTTTATAAAGGAGGTATAATATTTATACAATATTTATATAAGGCTTGGCTCACTTTTTGAAGAGGTGAAACCTAGTATTCGTTTGTTGCACTTACAATCGTAAAATCAGGGCTTTAATTATCGGACTGAGCTCTGCGTTGTGTTGTCAAGCAATTTACTTCACATAACTTTGCTCAGTCCAACCAGCTTTAAATGAATCCCAGCAATAACTGGGAAGTTATCTCTGCAGAAAAATGGCGTACTGTTCTACAGAGAGTCGAAATGTCAGTTACGTATACGCCATGGAAACCGGATTAAGAGTCAGGCTTACGTGTTCTAGAATTCAAGAAAGGCTTAATTTAAAGTCATTCGCTTTTATACGTTCTTCATTGAACTGAAAGTGATCGAACAGAAAGTTTTGTTGGCTTTGGCCAAAGATCTATGTTACATAGTTGCACTGATGCTGTTATTGTTTTCTACTTTATCATTGTTTTTGTTGTTGCTGCCTATAATGTTGGTAGTGTTGGTGCTTTCTTCTTATTAAAGATACTGGATAAGGCGGTGAACTGGCAAAATCGGTAGTACACCCGAAAAAATATTTAGCCACATTTCGTCCGCCTTTATGCTCCGAGTTCAACTTCTGTCGAGGAAGACTTTGCTTTTCATTGTTTCAGAGTCTATAAAATAAGTACCAGTTATACACTGGAGTCGATGTAATCGACTAGCCTCCATTCTCGATTTTTCAGGCCTTGCGCCAAAATTAGAAAGGATTATAAATGATAATGTGCCTACCAGTTTGTTTAAACTTACTGATATTCTCATCCATGCTGATGTTGGTTTCGTTGGTATTAATTTTGATATTCTTTTAAAGTCCCACTTCTGTAAGTGTTTTGTGCTAGTTCTTGTTAGTGATTGCTTGTAACAATTGTTATAAGTACCAATGTTACTACTGTGGCTAGTATCGTTTTGTTGTAGATTATGTGGTGCACCATGCCAACACTAGTGTTAATAAAGTTAAAATGAAGCAAGTTTCTCCAGAAAAAAATTTCCAGAGGAAACCTTTCGTTTCGCTTTCACAAGCTAATTCTCTGAGACAGACGATAAGTTTAGCGTAAGAGCTAACAATCTATCATAACTACTTTTCCACCGTACTATCCTTTTTAAACGATAATCGACGACGCAAGCAACACCAAAAGTTATTTCTCTCTGCTTATTGGTTGATACATTACAAACAGTGACGTCATGAATCGCGGACACACTGGGTAGTTGCTTGGGTTCTCAAGTCTAGAGGCCCAATTCTATTATCTCTATGCTGTGGTTTATGCAATTAGTACGTATAGCACGTAAATGCATATTATAGTGCAGTGATGTACCTGCGGGACTATAATGCTGCTAAGATGGCTCTGATTACAGAGAGAAATAATATTATTACCTATATTTAGGGGATATACCGAGAGTTTTTGTCACACATTCTCCTTAGAGGAATCTACTTTACAAACATCAAAGCGAATTTTATTGAAAACTTTATATAAAAATATGGAGAAAACATGTGTAGTTTCGACTCTGGACTCATAAACAGTACCTTATTTCTGGTGACGGATTATCTATAAGGATAGACATGGAGGGGGAGAGAGAAAAAGAGAGAGGGAGAGAGGGAGAAAGAGAGGGAGAGATGGAGGGACATGTCCTAATACAGCAACCTTCGGATCTGTTAATATTGATTTCAAATCTTGGCACGATCCCAGCAATTTCAAGGGTATGGTGGTTAAGTCGATTAGATCGACCCTAGTCTTCAACTGGTACTTATTTTATCGACCTTGAAAAGATGAAAGAGAAAACCGACCAAGGCAGAATTTGAACTCAGACCGTAAAGACGGACGAAATACCGTTAGTTATTTTACCCGGCGTGCTAACGATTCTTCCAGTTTGCAGTCTTCGGATCTGTGAATATTATAAGGACAGTCTCACACTATATATCTATCAATAGAACAATTTTAATTATTTTTAAGGAACTAAATCCCTGAGACATTTTCCTAAACATGAATAAGAAAACTGGTAAACATAAATAAATTGGATGTTTTAGATATGTTAGTTTTCCTTGAGGAGAATAAATCTCTAGAATTTCGATGAGAAACCCTTCTTTATAGTCAGTTTAACAGTTAAATTTAGTAAATATCACCACTGTAAAGCAAAAATTCTGCTTTCATTGACTGCAGTCTCAGAGATGTTATATAAATCAGTTTATTTTGTTTTGAAACGAAAAGTATCGCGTATACTCCTGACAGAATTGTCCTAGTGTTAAGTAGGAGAGGGAATCGAAATGACAAGGTTACTGCTTAAGACAAAGTCGTATAAACAAAATCATGCGATCAACACACACATACAATCAGCACAGACACACCAACACAGCGAGAAAACCAAGACAAAATATCATGTAGAAGATTTATGATGTAAACAAAGGTATATCGACACATTATACGCAACAGAAGTTTAAGACAATAAGTAAAATAAAACAAAAACTAAATGAATAAAATATAAATAACTTGAAAGCGAAAACAGCAGTTCCAATGATAATAGCAGCATAGGGGACAATGATAAAAAATATAATTAGCAGTAATAAGAAAATAAAAAAATATCAGCAGCTAAATTTCTAGTGATGTTACAGAATGGCCACAAAACAGAAAAATAAACTACAATGATATTAGCATCAGCTGCTGCTACTGCTGATGATGATGCGGATGGTGATGATTACTGTATTTGTAATATGAATAAGTTCGCATTATTCGGGAAAAAATACAAAAAAAAAAACTGTCCCTTATATCATAAATATTTTTCTATCCTTCATCAGTGTTCGCAAACACGCAGACACTCTCTCACACACACGCACTCGCACAAACACTTATAAATTATGATCAAATATCACGATAACTCAATGAAGTACTAATTTCGTTAGACACCGAGGTCCTTAAATAACACTTCAAATAAAAATACACAAACACATGCATGAGCGGTACATCATTTGTACGATGTGGAGAATATACCGCCAACTTTGCCCAAACGACCTTAACATTAGCTTCAAGGTTCATCCAAGACTGGGACCACGGGCCATACGTCCCCTGCCAAATTCAAGATCACAGCATACATGTACACTGCAACATAATTTCTTTTCCTCAACAGGCCCTGCCCTATTTAACATTGTCCCGAGGGAGATCAAAGAGGAAAAGGATCCCATCAACTTTAAACGGAGTCTGGATAAATTCCTTCAAAGAATACCAGATAAGCCACCCATAATTGGATACAACTCACCCAACATGAACTCACTACGTGAATGGACCATAAACAAAACTTGACTTAAACAGGATTCGAATATTCCTATCAGGTGGTGCTATTAAGTTAGACATGGCCTGGACCAATCTTTGGTCGAAACATATCTAAGTTTTATCTAAGTTTTATATGTCCCGCGGGGGAAAAGGAACAAAATCAACGAACAAGAAATGAATTCGCAAAATTTATAAACCAAGGCCCAAAAACAAGTCTTGGCATGAGAAAGCGAAAGCAAGTTAAATGGAATGTCTTTCGATAAGGGTTTTTACGTTTTTTCAAGGAAAAACGGGTAAAGGAAACACGTACACAAATGAACATTTCGTTGAGAGATGGTAAATGATTAAAATAATATTCTCACCAAGAGAGAGAAACTAAATATTCTCTGTTGCTTCAAACGCCAAATAACGGGAACAGACTGTTTCTGAGTGTTCGACAATCATAGATGACCATTACAAGGGATTACTATTACAGAAAGAAACGATCAAACAAACAGGTTGGAGAAACAACACGAGCATGATATACAGGTAATCTTTCGAATGAAAGGAAGCAAAAACAATACATGTAAAAAATACATATAAAAATCTCACATCCATGAGACATACCTTCATCATTGGATCCATGTATTTGTACATCTTAGAGCGTAATTTATATTGCCATCGTACAGTCTCAAAGAACAAATCTAGCTCTTCCGACGGTTCGGATACACACACAGACACTCACATATATCTATATAACTATATATTAGCGTAGGAGTGGCTGTGTGGTAAGTAGCTTGCTTACCAACCACATGGTTCCGGGTTCAGTCCCACTACGTGGTATCTTATGCAAGTCTCTTCTACTATATCCTCGGGCCGACCAAAGCCTTGTGAGTGGATTTGGTAGACGGAAACTGAAAGAAGCCCGTCGTATATATGTATATACATGTGTGTGTGTGTGTGTGTGTGTGTATGTATGTATGTGTGTCTGTGTTTGTGCCCCCAACATCGCTTGACAACCGATGCTGGTGATGTTTACGTCCCTGTTTCTTAGCGGTTCGTCAAAAGAGACCTATAGAATAAGTACTAGGCTTACAAAGAACAAGTCCTGGGGTCGATTTGCTCGACTAAAGGCGGTGCTCCAGCATGGCCATAGTCAAATGACTGAAACAAATAAAAGAGTAAAGAGTAAAGATTATAAGCATGTACGAATGTATTTGCATATGGACGTACATACTCGTAAGTATATATGCATATATGACTATATATTCATATACAAATATATAAAAACATGTGTGTATATATTGATTGATTGATTGATTGATTCTAGTTTCAGCTCACGAGCTGTGGCCATGCTGGGGCACCGCCATTTGGTGTTGCTACATGGTTTTACTTCACGAATGCTTTTTAGCAACTGCCATTTGGTGCATGAGAGAGTTCGATGCAGCTGCCCTCATCTGCACCTCCTGCCGTGAAGTTGGTTCATCTGGGATACCTGACAAGAAGAGATCCAGTTTCATTTTA
>NW_021829883.1:0-5000 GCF_006345805.1 Octopus sinensis | reverse complement strand
CATCCCCAAAAGAAAAGTTAACTTGTAAATTTCCCATCGTGTGCAGCCCTGTGTGCCAATAAAGAAACTTAATCTATCATCTATCTATCTATTATTATCTATCTATCTATCTATCTATCTATCTATCTATCTATCACTATCTCTATCTATCTATCTTATCTATCTACCTACATACTATTTATCTATCTATCTATCAAGTCATTCCATAAGTTTTGTCCGAATTTTGAATAAAGAAAACAAGTGATCAAATATTATATTTAATTGAAATTTAATCATCAATGTACTTTCCCTGATTATCTATGACTTCCTTCCATCTATTTACAAGCTTTTTAATCCCATCAATGTAAAACTCTTTTGGTTTTAAAATGAAGAACTCTGAAATATCAGATACGACTTCCTCCTGGCTTGCGAAAGTTATGTCCCCCAAATTATTCTGTAAACTGCGAAACAAATGGTAGTCTGAAGGAGTAAGATTGGGAGGATAAGGTAGATGAGGACTTTTTTCCCAACCAAGCTCTTCGATCTTTAGTGATGTGATGTTTGCAGTGTGCGGTCACGCATTGTTCTGATGAAACACCACTTCTTTTGATTCACTAAAGTAGGTCTTCTTTTCTTCAAAGCTTGGTTCAAACGCTCTAAATGCTGACAGTAGACTTGAGCTTTGATTGTTGCATTAGGTGGTAACAATTCAAAGTGAATTACTCCTTTTCAATCCCACCAGATAGAGAGAAGAACCTTTTTCCCTTGAAGTTCCCTTCTCGGTTGTAGTTGAGCCTTTTCCCTTTTACCAAACCACTGTTTAACATTTCGTTTAACATTTCGATACAAGATCCATTTTTTGCCACCAGTTACAAGTCTATCCAAAAAGGGTGAAATGAGTTCGCAAGAATGGAGAGAAGAGATGTCAACTCAGCATGACACCCATTTTCCAAGATTAGGAACCTTTCCAAGTTGTTGAAGTTGACGATGACCAGTTGTATGGTTTTAACTAATCTTTCTTGCCAATTTTTCAACTGATAATGCAGGATTTTCTTCAAGTAATTCCTCAAGGAGCTTATCATCGAACTTCATCTTCAAGGCTGAAATCTCCACTTCTGAATTTTGCAAACCAACTGCTGCAAGTTCTTTCATTCAAGCATTCTTTCTCAAAAACTGAGTGTATGTTTCGAGTCGCTTCGCCTGCAGAGTTTCCTTTTTGTAATGATAATGCACTATGTGCTTCAAATGCACTTTGGCTACTTCCATGTTATAAAGGGTTTTAATTAAAGAAATTTTAATTCTATTATTCTGTAAAATAATATTTAATTAGTTTAAATGAAATGTATACAAATGTATAAAAATAATTTTTAATTCCATTAGACATTCTAAAATACTATTAAATTTCATTCAATTTTAAAAAAGACAAATTCGAACAGAACTTATGGGATGGCCTGTTATCTGTCTATGTATGTATGTATGTATGTATGTATGTATGTATGTATGTATGTATGTATCTATCTATCTATCTATCTATCTATCTATCTATCTATCTATCTATCTATCTATCAATCTATCTATCTGTCTGTCTGTCTGTCTGTCTGTCTATCTATTTACACATACACACGCATACTCACCCACATTCACACATTTATACACACACACACATATACGAATAAATGGGACAAACGGTTGAGTCTTAATTATTACAATTATTACAATTATTAATCTGACAGTAGAACGTGATATAATAACGCATCTCCTGTTGACGCTTGTTTTGTCCATTTACTACGCTACATCAACATCTTATTGACACACTCTACCGGCTCGAGCGTCAGCTAATCTCAAATCATTTGTATAAATAAATGTCATTTTTCTACCAATTTTCATTTGAAAGCATAAAACACACCGCACACCGTGGTTTTTTTGACACTCGGAAAACCTTCTCATCCAGCAAGAATCACAGTGAAGTCTGCTTGTTTTCGATATCATTACTGATAGCCTAAAAATCGAAAAAAAATAAAGGAAAAATAAAAGAAATGTTATACCGGGCGAGTGTCACTGCAACCTCAGTGGACAATATAATGCGAAGATGTAGACTTTATGCCTCATAAAGCACATCTCTCTTAATTAAGTCAGGCTGTTTCTTTGTTACAAGTCTGTCACACCTGTGTAGAATAGTGTCTCGCTTCGTTTGACGATATTAACGTTTCTTTTTTCACATTTATTAAACATGTACAAAATTGAACCAGACTTATAGAAAATCAATTTCTCTTTTACCACTTACTGTTACCCTGTATGTGAAGTTTGTTGAATTTTTAAATAACGAGATAAAATAAAAATTAAGTCGATTTTGTCGGGCGCTAACCAAGCGAAATTAATTCTTCACAAAGTCAGTAAACACTTGTAAAAAATTTAAAGTGAATAAAATAAACTGTCGAATTGAAAAGATTATGTAACTTTTAATGGGTTTTGAAAATATATTCCCCCAAAAGACAAAAAATACCCAAAAATATTAAACCGCCTCTTTTGCATCAAATACACAGATATAATAACAGTGAAAGCTTTGTCTTATTGTAGAGTGTGAAGATATTCAGCCCCTCTTTAAACTTTGATTTGTAATATTGGATGGACAAAGCTATGTATTTTCAATATACTTGAAGATGTCAAGTAGAGTCGATTATCGTGATCACAGTATTTTTCTATTTGTCTGGTATTTAATTCCTATCAACCTACAGAGCAAAATTTATTCTCACTGAATTTGAATTTAGATCTCGACGAAACACGTGGACGGAAGAGTCGCTGAAGAGGTCACAGATGCGTGACGAAAGATTTCCAGACAATGGACGTAAGATAAAATATGAACAATATAATAAACGAGTGAAGAACGAACATATAGTGCTCGTATTTATTTGGCAAGAGAAAAGAAATGGCCATCCAAAATATATCAATATATGTATATATACACACACATCATGGCAGTGCCCCAGCATGGCCACAGCCTTAGGGCCGAAAACATATAAAAAGAATCTCTCTCTTCTCTCGTCTGTCTGTCTCTCTCTCTCTCTCTCTCTCCTCTATATACTATATAATATATATGATATATTATATGTACTATATATATATATTATAATATATATATATATATATATATATAATCACAGAAACAATAATCAGTAACGAAAATGTACCAACTCCACTATTTATAAATGAAACCAGGCTGGATTTGAACTAATAAATCATAATAATTATTGATTTAAGCATCAGCACAAGGCTTAACATTTGCAGGAGGGAAACAGTAATTTACATCCATCACGGTACTTGACTGATACTCTACTTTATTGATTGTAACAAGATGAAAAACAAAGTTGACTATTGCCACATTTGAACTCAAAGCGTATAGATGCGAAATAAATACGAAACGTATATTCGTAACGGTCTTTTGGTTCTAGCTTAGATACAAGATATAAAATTTGGGAGAGGAGTTATTCCATATTATCAAACCAGTACATAACTGGTACCTTATTTTATTAGTGCTGGAGGAATGAGCGGCAAAGTTGACAGCGGGGAAATTTGAACCCAAAGCTTAAACAGCTGCTACAAGAAATAGCAGGGCATTTTATTCCGACGTCCTAATGACTCTGTCGATCCGCCACCGTTAGTAGATGTTTCAAATTTTGAAACATGCCAGCCATTTTAGGGAGAGAAATAAAGATAGATAGATGGATATATATATATATATATATATATATATATATATATATATATATATATTATATATATATATATATATATATATATATATATATATATTATGGAGAGAGAGAGAGACAGACAGACAGAGAGAGAGAGAGAGACAGACAGAGAGAGAGAGAGAGAAGAGAGAGAGAATCAGCTTTATCGACGAGATTGACTGGTTCGTAATTTTTATCGAATTCATTTTATTAAAAGGATGAAAAGTAAACTGAAATCGGCTGCATTTGGACTCAGAATATAATGGGCCGGATGAAACGCTACCAAGCATTTTGGCTCGATGCAGTCAACTCAGTGCATTCACAGTCGGGAGAGCGTTACAAGAGATCGATCCCTGAGTTAGATTTATACTTATTTCATCGACTCCGAAAGGATGAGAAGCGAAGTTGTCCTGGGCAAGATTGAAAAGAACCGTAACAAATAGAGCAACAAATTTAATCAGACGTTGTAATGATTTTGTCAATCTATCCATTGTTAATGAATGATATTATTGATGTGAATATTCGATTGTAATGGTTCCACTCATTATGGTTCCGGGTTCAGTCCCACTGCGTTGCACCTTGGGCAGTTAATGACTCTACTATAGCTCGGGCCGACCAAGGCCTTGTGAGTGGTGATTTGGTAGACAGAAACTGAAAGAAGCCCTTCGTATATATGTATATATATATATATATGCGTGTTTGTGCTTGTGTGGCTGTGTTTGTCCCCCTAGCATTGCTTGACAACCGATGCTGGTGTGTTTTATGTTGCCGTTACCTAACGATTCGGCAAAAGATACCTATAGAATAAGTACTGGGCTTACAAAAGAATAAGAGTTGCTCGATTAAAGGCGGTGCTCCAGCATGGCCGCAGTCAAATGACTGAAACAAGTAAAAGAGTAAAAGTGTCAATGTGCATTGAAATCCTTACTGTGTGTGTCTGTGTGCGTATATATGTGTGTGTGTGTGTGGTATTTGAGCTCAGAACGGAAAGACGGACGAAAAGCAGCTAAGCATTATGTCCGGCGAGCTAACGATTCAGCCAACTCGCTGCCTCTAATTGATGAAAGAAAAAGAGGGTCGTAAGTAAATACGGCCATATATATATGTGAAAATTTTGATGTGCTGACAATAATTTCCGAAAATTTTGATGTGCTGACAATAAAACTGCGATGGGAATTTGTTACACTCAGTATAACATACAGATAAGTATACAGGTGGTAACGGTATTTTTATGTAACTAATTTTCTATCGTCCATATAAGGTGGTGAGCTGGCAGAAGCGTTAGCACTC
>NW_021829882.1:0-30688 GCF_006345805.1 Octopus sinensis | reverse complement strand
GAGCCAGTAGCTGAACCAGGCTCCAATCTGATCTGGCAATGTTTCTACAGTTGGATGCCCTCCCTAATGCCAGCCACTCCAGGAGTATAGTGGGTGCTTTTTACGAGCCACCGGCACAGGAGCCAGTCAGTGGGTAGAGGCCATGTTTGGATGGTGCTTTTTTACATGCCACCAGTACAGGAGCCAGCCAGATGGTCCTGGCATCGATCACGTTTGGATAGTGCTTTTTATGTGCCACCAGCATGGTAGCCAGTCAGGGAGTACTGGCATGAGCCACATTAGGGTGGTGATATATATATATATATATATATATATATATATATATACACACACATATATATATATATATATATTATAATTTATAATTATAATTAAGGGTACCAGACAGTACCAGCATTACTAGAAATAAGAGTCGAAAATACTCGAATAAGCCACATATCACTGAAAATTTAACAAGCTGATGAAATCGAGGAGCGAGTAAAGAGTCAACCTACCATTTGTGGGGGAAAGACATAAGTGAATTTGCAGGTATACCCATATCATGTGATTTCAAACTCTGAGATAATACTCTTAGTCCTCATCAGTGGGTCTTGCTGCCTGGGGTTAAATTAATGCCCGCTTCATCATACATGTTAAAATCGTTGAAAGACTCCTTGATTTCATCAGCTTGTTAAATTTTCAGTGATATTGCAGCTTATTTGAGTATGATTTGACTCTTATTTCTAGCAATGCTGGTACTATCTGGTACCCTTAATTATAATTATAGATTTATAAATTTATAAATTTATCTTTTTGATTTTTATGCTTGCTAGCCATTTATATTAATATTATTTATTAATAATGATGGCCACAATCAAATGACTGAAACAAGAAAAATAATAAAAGAATATATATATATATATATATATATATCACCATCCATCATCATCATTTAATGTCCATGTTCCATGCTAGTATAGGTGGGATGGTACCACAAAAGCTGGCCAGGCTGAAGCCTGCACCAGACTTCTGTGACTGTTTTGACAGGATTTTTACAGCTGGATGCTCTTCCTAACACCAACCACTCAGCAGTTTTATATACATACACTCGCACATACTCTAATGTGTGTCTTATTTATAATGTCTGGACAAAGAGAAAATGTGAACCAGCATTAGCTGTAAAATTTTGTCTGAAGAAACTTCTCAAAGAGACATGAGTGTCATGTCTATATATATTTATATAAAAATCATTATCTTCATCATTTAATGTTCATGATCTATGCTGGCATAAGGTTGATAAGATCCAACAGCCCCAAAATACTATGTCCTGCTCCAATGTCTGTTTTAGCATGGTTTCAATGGTTGGATATTCCTCCAAACGCCAACCATTATACAGTGTGTACTGGGTGTCTTTTTTCATGCCACTACTACCAGTGAGGTTGCCATGCAACCTGCAACATTAAGATCTCTTTTGATCAAGTGGAACTACAGTAGAGAGAGAGGCAGCTTTATACTATGAGATGAAGGGTTGAAGTGAGAGAGAAAGCTTCAGAACAGAACAGGTTTCTTGCAATAAGGGAACTACGCTTCTACTCCCATTATAGAAGAGGCAGTAGGAGTGGTTGGGGTAGAGTTAGAAAGAGATAAAAACAATGGCAATGAGATGATAGAGTGGAGCCTCAAGATGCCAGATAAGTAGAAGTGAGTGGGGACAGGAGATCAGGAAGTGTTGGTGGGTAGAGGTTACAAGGGCATGTGGGAGAGTGAGAGAACATTAGAGATAGGGAATGTGTGTGAGGGTGAATATTAAGAAAAACAAGTGTTGAGGGAAGAGTAGGTGACAACTGTAGAAATTGGGAGGAGGTTGATGGGTGACTGTGACCAATGATACACAAGTTGGAGTGGGTAGGAAAAAGATAACTGATATTGCAGAAATGGAATAGGGGTGATAATTTTATATAACATTAATTTGTCCATTTAATATTTATCTTTCCATGCTAGCATGGTTTGAGCAAGAGGAAATTGAAGCAGGAATTTTTAGTCATATACAAATCTTATCTCCGACCCTTATCTGTTTTTCAAGGGATATTTTATTCAAGAGGAATTCAAAAGCACAAAGCAGAGGGCAGTTTGGAATCCAGTCTGTTTGTTGTATGATTATTGTTTCTGATGAAAGGCATTTCAAGAGTTCCAGCCATTAACCATCCATTTGGTGTGTAGTTTGTAAATCTTTGGTTACAATGTCCAATGTGTCCTTAATTTTTTTTTTTTAAGAAAATGCAGTTTGAAAGGGAGATTTGGCTACTGTTTCTAGATTGATGAGAAACCTCATAAAGGATCTTTTGTTGGCTTGGTTCATATGTAATTGAAATTAGAATTGTTTGAGGCTAAATCATAAAACACAATCACAATACAAACAACATGGAAATTGTTATGAAAAAAATGCTACAATAAGCTCTGTTAGTTCTTTATTATTATTATTATTATTATTATTATTATTTTGTAATGCAATTTGAAAGGCAAAATAAACATTAGTCCTTACCAGATCCAGCTGGTATTTAAGAAGCTTCACCATTTTGCGATGGCTGGTCAGTAGAATATGACTGTAATATGCTATGACACTGTATCAAAAAAATAAAAAAGAGAAGAACATATATTCTAAATACTATTCAGCATCTGATGTTATCGATCTTATAACAAGTTTGAAATATTTGCTAGCATTTTCTTTTTTTCTTGTTTAGCCCCCATGTCAGTCCCAAGTGAGTAGACCTATGATTAAAGACGTTCCATCTGTGGCCATCACGTTTTTATTTGGACATAAAACTATGTTCGTTATTTACATTTGACAGATATTTGTCCTCATCTGATATACCCTTCAGCCTTCAACATATGGTGTAGTGGTTAAGAGCACAGGCTACTAACCCCAAGATTCTGAGTTCGATTCCAGGCAGTGACCTGAATAATAATAATAATAATAATAATAACATCGAAAAATACCTTAGGAATGAGAACCCAGGTTCGAAATTTCCCCAAGACACCTGATGAAGGCTGGAGAGTATATCAGCCAAAATGTGTTAACAACAAACAAGATGAGTACAAATATCTGTCAGATGTAAATAATGTAAATAATGTACATAATTCATCTCTTAAATATAGAACTGTAAAACTAAGTTATCCACAGTATAATTTCCATGGGTTTTTTTGGGGGGTGGGGGAAGGTTAGTAGGTTATTTGAGGGAAATTTTCACTGTTGTTTCTAGCATGTCAAGCAACTGTATAGAGGTCTCTTTGTTGACTCATTGTAATAAGACAACAGATGAATTTTCAAGTAAATTAGACATTATTTTGAGAACCACGAAATATGTACAGAGTTGAATACATAATAAAACTACTAAGACTCTCCATATACGAGTACACCACACTCCAGACGGAATGTTGATCCCAAGAAAATGGAAGAAATTCTGAATAGTTTTTTGATATATTCATTTTTAAGCAGCCAAATATCAAACATATTCCAGTGCTTCCTGTGAAGATAACCTATTTTAAGTCCCACTGCATGACATCTTGGGTAAGTGTCTTCTACCAAAGTCTTGGGCCAACCAAAGCCTTGAGTGGATTTGGTAAACAAGAACTAAAAGAAGCCTGTCATATATGTGTGTGTTTGTATGTTTGTCACCCACCACTGCTTGATAACTGGTGTAGGTGTGTTTACATCCCCATACCTTAATGGTTCAGTAAAAAAGACTAACAGAATAAATATCAGGCTTAAGAAATAAGTACTTGGGTTGATTTGTTCAGTTAAAATTCTTCAAGGCAGTGCCCCAGCATGGCCATATTCTAATGAATGAAATAAGTAAAAGATAAAAGAAACACACACACACACAGCTTTTTGATGTAAATACTCTCATGGATACACACACTTTTGAAAATAAAGGTGAGAATAAGATTGATAACAATAATGATGATGGCTAATGATTAATAAGAATAAAGGATGATGATGGGGCTAATGATGATGATAGTGCTTATAGTGATCATCATGATAATGCTGAAGGTTGACAGTGACAATAATGAGGCTAGCAGTAATTGACGATAATGAAGGTGGTTGATGGTGACAATAATGATGATATTGGAGATAATGATGATAATTTTTAATTAGCTGAAAGAAAAGTAGTGCTAGTTACTTTTGCTGGTGTTGATGAAGAAAGTGAGTAAATTATGAATGATGAAGTATACACTGTCTTTGTCCTTACCAGGACTGACACAATCACCATCACCATGATGCAGGCTAGTAATAGTAGTCAATACCATGAAGGCCAGAAATGGTAGTCAATACTCACCAGAAGATAATAAGGACTACAAATATAAAACCTCGTTGAGAAATAAACCTGACGATTTTCTTGAGATATAAATTTGAAGACTGCCATTTCTCAACCATCAGAGAGACAAGATCGTAGGCCGTATCCATTTGGCTGAATGGTCCACATGCAACACTTGGTTTGTTGCTGAAATATAAATACAGAGTGAGAGGATATCAGATAGAAAGACAGAGATAATTGAAAGGAGGGAGAGAGAGAGAGAGAGAGAAAGAGAAAGTTTAAAATTATAGAGAGGTAAAGAAAGATACATTATTTACATTTAACAGATATTTTTACTCATCGTGTTTGTTGTTAACACAACGTTTTGGCTGATATAACCTCCAGCCTTCTTCAGGTGTCTTGGGGAAATTTCGAACCAGGCTTCTCATTCCTAAGGTATTTTTCGATGTTGTTGTTATTATTATTATTATAATTATTATTATTATTATTATTCAGGTCACTGCCTGGAATCGAACTCGGAATCTTGGGTTTAGTAGGCTGTGCTCTTAACCATTATGCCATATGCCCCACTACGCCATATGCCTGTGGGCATATAGCATAGTGGTTAAGAGCGCGGGGCTACTAACCCCAAGATTCTGAGTTCGATTCCAGGCAGTGACCTGAATAATAATAATAATAATAATAATAATAATAATAGCAACAACATCGAAAAATACCTTTGGAATGAGAACCCTGGTTCAAAATTTCCCCAAGACATCTGATGAAGACTGAAGGGTATATCAGCCAAAACGTGTTAACAACAAACAAGATGAGGACAAATGTCCGTCAAATGTAAATCATGTAAATAATGTACATAATTCCTCATCTCTTAAATATAGAACTGAAAGGAAAGATGATAGAGAGAAAAAGGATAATAATAATGATAACAAGAACACTCAGGGATTGCAAACCTCTGCCAAAGCTCAACCGATGTCCTCTCAACGATAAGCTAGAGATGATTTTTAAAATGAGAATATCTGAAATAAACTCGACTGCCCTTACAAATGTGAATGTTAAAACTGAACCCAACCGTTCTCAAGAATTAAGTAAAAAAGCCAGAAAAATAATCCAGAAACCTTGTCCAGTACCAGATCAATCCCAAAATCTAATCAGTTCATGCCAGTTATGAGGCCAAAGATCCTTGAATGTTTCATCCAAATCCATCCAGCAGTTCTTGAGATATCTTGTCCACGGACAAACAAACATGACTGAAAACAATACCTCCGCCTTAACTAAGG
Organism: Octopus sinensis; assembly: GCF_006345805.1. NCBI lineage: Eukaryota > Metazoa > Mollusca > Cephalopoda > Octopoda > Octopodidae > Octopus > Octopus sinensis. The sequence goes on along the minus strand of NW_021829882.1, from coordinate 25,116 downwards.
CAGAGGTAATCTTATAAATATAAAAGAGAGTTTGCTTGTGTGTGTGTGGTGTGTGTGGTGTGTATGTTCCTTATGTATTCCAAAACCAAGTTACTGATTTTGACATATGTGGTATCAAAAGATTCAGTAGGCTTTTGGTTACCAAATAAACTATATTACGTTTAATGAGATAGATTTTTTTACAACGCTAGATCATTAGTTTCAAGTTTAAAATTTTATTTAACTGGTTTTCATCACTAAGATAAGTTATGTTTTTGCTTTACATTAATATTGTTTAAATTTTATTGGAATATTTACTGTTAAAATATATATATTTATATATTTATGGTTTAATTATAATATCGTTATTTATTTTATTAATTTTTGACCTGAAGTGTGGCTATATATTTTTAAATTGAATTAATATTAACTTTTAATATTATCGATTTATATATATATATTCATGAAACGCGTGTAGTCAATTAATGTTTGATTTGTTTTGTGATTATTAGATTAACAATTATAATATATTTAATTAATTTCTATGTGGGTATGAAAGATAATATCGTTTCAGTATTGATTCAATAACAAGAGCAGTTTATCTCTAAATTCTATGTATATATACATATAATATATTGCGAATTTTTGATTTAGTGTGCTAAATTGAATTTTTTTCCCTGTCGGCTTGGAATTTTTATATTCCCTAACTATTAATAAAATTAATATATATATATATATGTACATATTCAACAGCTATTGTTGAATCATATCAACACAATATCAACACAATCATATCAACACAATTGGATGTAACATTCAGCAATTATCTGCTGATTATGATGCATTGAAACAATTGTAGTGATTGAGATAAAGCCTGTTTAATCCATCTTCTCATATTAAAATTTGTTTATAGTCTATGGATATTTGTGGATTTCCACATGTATATCCAGTAACTGAAGTCCTACTATATAATTACATTTGGTAGCTGATACCCGGAGAGGAGCTTTGGAAGCACACTATAAACTTATTACCCAGATTATATTAAAATATATATATATCATCATCATCGTTTAACGTCTGTTTTCCATGCTAGCATGGGTTGGACAGTTCAACTGGGGTCTGGGAAGCCAGAAGGCTGCGCTAGGCCCAGGCTGATCTGGCAGTGTTTCTACAGCTTGATGCCCTTCCTAAAGCCAACCACTCCGTGAGTGTAGTGGATGCTTTTTACGTGCCACCTGCACAGGTGCCAGACGAGGCTGGCAAACGGCCACAATTGGATGGTGCTTTTTACGTGCCACCGGCACGGGGGGCCAGATGAGGCTGGCAACAGCCATGTATGTATATATGTGTGTGTATCTATGTATGTGTGTATTTGTATGTATTTGTGAGTGCGTATATTTGTGTGTATCCTTGTATCACCATCCCATGATGATTATAAATAAAAATCACTGTCATAAAAGTGAAGCCTGTTACCCAACATTAGTGAAAAGGATGCCTAGAAAGGAGAAAATATCTTCCTTGGAAACAGGTGATGGCTAGTGACACAAAAGGCATCCAACAATAGAAAATTAGCCTCAACTAATTCTGTTTGACCCATGCAAACACGGAAGAGTGGACATTAACCCTTTTGTTACCAGCCTGGCTGAAACCGGCTCTGGCTCTGAGTACAAATGTCTTGTTTTCATTAGTTTTGAATTAAAATCTTCCACCAAACCTTAGTCACAATTTATGTTCCTAACACTAGCTGAATGATAACTAAGTTATTTTACTAAATTCTTTGTTATATTTAAAGTAATTAAAAGAAACACAGAGCATCTCAAAATAAATACAGTAACAAAAGGGTTAGAGGGTGAAAATGACAATGATGTGGGTTTATATTTGTTCTGAGTAAATGTATATATGTTATGGATAGGTGAAAATGTGTTTTAAATGAGCTTGTGTTTGTTCCAGGTGAATGCGTGTATGTTTCAGGTGAGCATACATGTATTCTTGACAGGTACACATGAATGGAGTTCAGTAAATCTCAAATTTTTACTTACTAATAGATACTTATAGCAACTGCAACAACTGTTAGTACAAAATACAGCAGTAATACTCCCAGAAAGATTGTATGTGTACGTGAGGCTCTCCAGATCATTTTAGAAGGACTGCAACAGCATATTACACTAGCCTGAAATACAAAAAAGATAATAATAGTAATATATAAAAAAAAGAAGAAATTTTGGGGAGAGATATTAATAACATTGCTCCCCCACCCTATCACCAGTCATGGATACTACTTTATTTTACTGACCCAAAGAATGGCAGGATCTGAGCACAGAATGTAAAGAGTTTGAACAAATAGTGCAAAGCATTTTATTTTCAGAAACTAAAAAGTCAAACACCATTCTAAAGATACTGATCTCAGTTATGATAATAATGGTTTCAAATTTTGGCCACAGTGTCAGCAGTTTTTTGAAGGGAGGAAAGAACTCAATACATTGACTGCAGTACTTGACTTGTACTTATTTTATTGACCCTGAAAGGTAAAGTGACTTCATGGAATTTGAACTTAGAACAGTGTTTCCAAACTTTGTTATGCCCTGCACCCCTAAAAACTTTTAATATATTCTCGCACCCCTTAAAGTAATAATTATATAAGAATAAAGGTGCCCGGGGCAATTGCCCCTCTTTTGACACCCTGTAAATCCAGCCCTGCTCACACCCACAAAGAATGCAAGCATCCCTGGTGGGAAACCCTGACTTAGAATATAAAAATGGATGAAATGCTGCTGTTATTTTTGTTAAGTTATAATGATATAATAATAAAACCCCATAATACTCATACCATAACAACAACAATTACAGGTAGGGCTATATGTATATATACTTTTTTACTCTTTTACTTGTTTCAGTCGTTTGACTGTGGCCATGCTGGAGCACCGCCTTAGTCAACCAAACTGACCAAGGATTTATTCTTTGTAAGCCTAGAACTTATTCTAGTGGACTTTTATTCCAAACTGCTAAGTATGGGGACATAAACACACAGCATCGGTTGTCAAGCGATGTTGGGGCAACTAACACACACATACATATACATTAATACATATATACGATGGGCTTCTTTCAGTTTCCGTGTACCAAATCCACTCACAAGGCTTTGGTCGGCCCAAGGCTAAGTAGAAAGAAGACGCTTGCCAAGGTGCCACGCAGTGGGGACTGAACCTGGAACCATGTGGTTGGTAAGCAAGCTACTTACCACACAGCCACTCTGCGCCTGTATATATGCCTTTTTTTTTTTTTTATTATGCGCCCTTTTCAAGCCTAGCCAGGTTCATGGGCTTGGTTTCTCGGTTTCTATGGTGTATGTGTTCCCCCCTGCTGGACGGGATGCCAGTCCATCGCAGCATTACTCAAGAAACAGGAAGAAAGAGTAAGAGAAAGTTGGGACAAAAGTTGTAAAACAGGGGTCACTACCACATCTTGCTGGAGCCTCGTAGAGCTTTTAGGTGTTTTCGTTCAATAAACACCACAATGCCAGGTCTGGGAATCGAAACCGCGATCCTCCAAACCGCGAGTCCGCTGCCTTAACCACTGGACCATTGTGCCTCCAATATATATGCATATACAGATTGTAAAATGGTAGGTGTTAACAAACCTGCCAAAGCAGCAGACATTGGAGTACAATGTAGTCTTCAAACCTATGAAATCCTGTAAAAATACTCAACCCATGCCAGTATGGAATACATGTTAGTCACCACTGCCACCGACCAACTAACATACATACATGTATGTATAGGCACAGGAGTGGCTGTGTGGTAAGTAGCTTGCTTACCAACCACATGGTTCCAGGTTCAGTCCCACTGCGTGGCACCTTGGGCAAGTGTCTTCAACTCTAGCCTCAGGCTGACCAATGCCTTGTGAGTGGATTTGGTAGAGGGAAACTGAAAGAAGCCTGTCGTATATATTTATCTCTCTCTCTCTCTCTCTCTCTCTCTCTCTCTCGTGTTTCCGTCCCCTTCCCTAATTCCTTATAAAAGCCAGCGTGCGATCGTATCTGATCCCTATTCACTCGCTACACCTTCAGAGAAAGAGAAACACAGACTTCCAAAAATGGCCAGCTAAGTCAATCTCATCCTGCTCTTTTCATATTTTTAAGCGTTTTGTTTGGATAGCTTGATCTGTTCTCCCTTCGTTCCCCTATTCTCTAAACATGGAGACTTCATGCATTGCATTTTTAAAGTTTATTTTCCTTCAGGGCCATCTTCGATGTTTATCCATTCTCCTCCGAAATATGCCCCCTCGTCTCTTACCGTATTTTTTTCATTATTTATCTATTCTCATTCTCTACCGTATTTTTTTTTTTTCATTATTTATCTATTTCCATTCTCTACCGTATTTTTTATTATTTATCTATTTTCATTCTCTCTCTGGCTTTCATTCAGTCATTTATCTAATTAATTATTTTTCCCCCTCAAATATAGTATTCAAACTAGTTGCTTCGATTCTCTCTCTCTCTCTCTCTCTCTCTCTCTCTCTCTCTCTCTCTCTCTCTCTCTCTCGTGTTTCCGTCCCCTTCCCTAATTCCCTTATAAAAGCCAGCGTGCGATCGTATCTGATCCCTATTCACTCGCTACACCTTCAGAGAAAACACAGACTTCCAAAAATGGCCAGCTAAGTCAATCTCATCCTGCTCTTTTCATATTTTTAAGCGTTTTGTTTGGATAGCTTGATCTGTTCTCCCTTCGTTCCCCTATTCTCTAAACATGGAGACTTCATGCATTGCATTTTTAAAGTTTATTTTCCTTCAGGGCCATCTTCGATGTTTATCCATTCTCCTCCGAAATATGCCCCCTCGTCTCTTACCGTTTTTTTTTTTTCATTATTTATCTATTCTCATTCTCTACCGTATTTTTTTTCATTATTTATCTATTTCCATTCTCTACCGTATTTTTTTATTATTTATCTATTTTCATTCTCTCTCTGGCTTTCATTCAGTCATTATCTAATTAATTATTTTTCCCCCTCAAAATAGTATTCAAACTAGTGCTTCGATTCTCTCTCTCTCTCTCTCTCTCTCTCTCTCTCTCTCTCTCTCTCTCTCTCGTGTTCCGTCCCCCCTAATTCCCTTATAAAAGCCAGCGTGCGATCGTATCTGATCCCTATTCACTCGCTACACCTTCAGAGAAAACACAGACTTCCAAAAATGGCCAGCTACGTCAATCTCATCCTGCTCTTTTTCATTTTTAAGCGTTTTGTTTGGATAGCTTGATCTGTTCTCCCTTCGTTCCCCTATTCTCTAAACATGGAGACTTCATGCATTGCATTTTAAAGTTTATTTTCTTCAGGGCCATCTTCGATGTTTATCCATTCTCCTCCGAAATATGCCCCTCGTCTCTTACCGTATTTTTTTCATTATTATCTATTCTCATTCTCTACCGTATTTTTTTTTCATTTTTATCTATTTCCATTCTCTACCGTATTTTTATTATTTATCTATTTTCATTCTCTCTCTGGCTTCATTCAGTCATTTATCTAATTAATTATTTTTCCCCCTCAAATATAGTATTCAAACTAGTTGCTTCGATTCTCTCTCTCTCTCTCTCTCTCTCTCTCTCTCGTGTTTCCGTCCCCTTCCCTAATTCCCTTATAAAAGCCAGCGTGCGATCGTATCTGATCCCTATTCACTCGCTACACCTTCAGAGAAAACACAGACTTCCAAAAATGGCCAGCTAAGTCAATCTCATCCTGCTCTTTTCATATTTTTAAGCGTTTTGTTTGGATAGCTTGATCTGTTCTCCCTTCGTTCCCCTATTCTCTAAACATGGAGACTTCATGCATTGCATTTTTAAAGTTTATTTTCCTTCAGGGCCATCTTCGATGTTTATCCATTCTCCTCCGAAATATGCCCCCTCGTCTCTTACCGTATTTTTTTCATTATTTATCTATTTCCATTCTCTACCGTATTTTTTTATTATTTATCTATTTTCATTCTCTCTCTGGCTTTCATTCAGTCATTTATCTAATTAATTATTTTTCCCCCTCAAATATAGTATTCAAACTAGTTGCTTCGATTCTTCTCTCTCTCTCTCTCTCTCTCTCTCTCTCTCGTGTTCCGTCCCCTTCCCTAATTCCCTATAAAAGCCAGCGTGCGATCGTATCTGATCCCTATTCACTCGCTACACCTCAGAGAAAACACAGACTTCCAAAAATGGCCAGCTAAGTCAATCTCATCCTGCTCTTTCATATTTTTAAGCGTTTTGTTTGGATAGCTTGATCTGTTCTCCCTTCGTTCCCCTATTCTCTAAACATGAGGACTTCATGCATTGCATTTTTAAAGTTTATTTTCCTTCAGGGCCATCTTCGATGTTATCCATTCTCTCCGAAATATGCCCCTCGTCTCTTACCGTATTTTTTTCATTATTTATCTATTCTCATTCTCTACCGTATTTTTTTTTCATTATTTATCTATTTCCATTCTCTACCGTATTTTTTATTATTTATCTATTTTCATTCTCTCTCTGGCTTTCATTCAGTCATTTATCTAATTAATTATTTTTCCCCCTCAAATATAGTATTCAAACTAGTTGCTTCGATTCTCTCTCTCTCTCTCTCTCTCTCTCTCGTGTTTCCGTCCCCTTCCCTAATTCCCTTATAAAAGCCAGCGTGCGATCGTATCTGATCCCTATTCACTCGCTACACCTTCAGAGAAAACACAGACTTCCAAAAATGGCCAGCTAAGTCAATCTCATCCTGCTCTTTTCATATTTTTAAGCGTTTTGTTTGGATAGCTTGATCTGTTCTCCCTTCGTTCCCCTATTCTCTAAACATGGAGACTTCATGCATTGCATTTTTAAAGTTTATTTTCCTTCAGGGCCATCTTCGATGTTTATCCATTCTCCTCCGAAATATGCCCCCTCGTCTCTTACCGTATTTTTTTCATTATTTATCTATTCTCATTCTCTACCGTATTTTTTTTTCATTATTTATCTATTTCCATTCTCTACCGTATTTTTTTATTATTTATCTATTTTCATTCTCTCTCTGGCTTTCATTCAGTCATTTATCTAATTAATTATTTTTCCCCCTCAAATATAGTATTCAAACTAGTTGCTTCGATTCTCTCTCTCTCTCTCTCTCTCTCTCTCTCTCTCTCTCGTGTTTCCGTCCCCTTCCCTAATTCCCTTATAAAAGCCAGCGTGCGATCGTATCTGATCCCTATTCACTCGCTACACCTTCAGAGAAAACACAGACTTCCAAAAATGGCCAGCTAAGTCAATCTCATCCTGCTCTTTTCATATTTTTAAGCGTTTTGTTTGGATAGCTTGATCTGTTCTCCCTTCGTTCCCCTATTCTCTAAACATGGAGACTTCATGCATTGCATTTTTAAAGTTTATTTTCCTTCAGGGCCATCTTCGATGTTTATCCATTCTCCTCCGAAATATGCCCCCTCGTCTCTTACCGTATTTTTTTCATTATTTATCTATTCTCATTCTCTACCGTATTTTTTTTTTCATTATTTATCTATTTCCATTCTCTACCGTTTTTTTTTATTTATCTATTTTCATTCTCTCTCTGGCTTTCATTCAGTCATTTATCTAATTAATATTTTCCCCCTCAAATATAGTATTCAAATAGTTGCTTCGATCTCTCTCTCTCTCTCTCTCTCGTGTTTCCGTCCCCTTCCCTAATTCCCTTATAAAAGCCAGCGTGCGATCGTATCTGATCCCTATTCACTCGCTACACCTTCAGAGAAAACACAGACTTCCAAAAATGGCCAGCTAAGTCAATCTCATCCTGCTCTTTTCATATTTTTAAGCGTTTTGTTTGGATAGCTTGATCTGTTCTCCCTTCGTTCCCCTATTCTCTAAACATGGAGACTTCATGCATTGCATTTTTAAAGTTTATTTTCCTTCAGGGCCATCTTCGATGTTTATCCAATCTCCTGAAATATGCCCCCTCGTCTCTTACCGTATTTTTTTCATTATTTATCTATTCTCATTCTCTACCGTATTTTTTTTTCATTATTTATCTATTTCCATTCTCTACCGTATTTTTTATTATTTATCTATTTTCATTCTCTCTCTGGCTTTCATTCAGTCATTTATCTAATTAATTATTTTTCCCCCTCAAATATAGTATTCAAACTAGTTGCTTCGATTCTCTCTCTCTCTCTCTCTCTCTCTCTCGTGTTTCCGTCCCCTTCCCTAATTCCCTTATAAAAGCCAGCGTGCGATCGTATCTGATCCCTATTCACTCGCTACACCTCAGAGAAAACACAGACTTCCAAAAATGGCCAGCTAAGTCAATCTCATCCTGCTCTTTTCATATTTTAAGCGTTTTGTTTGGATAGCTTGATCTGTTCTCCCTTCGTCCCCTATTCTCTAAACATGGAGACTTCATGCATTGCATTTTTAAAGTTTATTTTCCTTCAGGGCCATCTTCGATGTTTATCCATTCTCCTCCGAAATATGCTCCCTCGTCTCTTACCGTATTTTTTCATTATTTATCTATTTCATTCTCTACCGTATTTTTTTTTCATTATTTATCTATTCCATTCTCTACCGTATTTTTTTATTATTTATCTATTTTCATTCTCTCTCTGGCTTTCATTCAGTCATTTATCTAATTAATTATTTTTCCCCCTCAAATATAGTATTCAAACTAGTTGCTTCGATTCTCTCTCTCTCTCTCTCTCTCTCTCTCGTGTTTCCGTCCCCTTCCCTAATTCCTTATAAAAGCCAGCGTGCGATCGTATCTGATCCCTATTCACTCGTACACACCTCAGAGAAAACACAGACTTCCAAAAATGGCCAGCTAAGTCAATCATCCTGCTCTTTTCATATTTTTAAGCGTTTTGTTTGGATAGCTTGATCTGTTCTCCCTTCGTTCCCCTATTCTCTAAACATGGAGACTTCATGCATTGCATTTTTAAAGTTTATTTTCCTTCAGGGCCATCTTCGATGTTTATCCATTCTCCTCCGAAATATGCCCCCTCGTCTCTTACCGTTATTTTTTTTTCATTATTTATCTATTCTCATTCTCTACCGTATTTTTTTTTTCATTATTATCTATCCATTCTCTACCGTATTTTTTATTATTTATCTATTTTCATTCTCTCTCTGGCTTTCATTCAGTCATTTATCTAATTAATTATTTTTCCCCCTCAAATATAGTATTCAAACTAGTTGCTTCGATTCTCTCTCTCTCTCTCTCTCTCTCTCTCTCGTGTTTCCGTCCCCTTCCCTAATTCCCTTATAAAAGCCAGCGTGCGATCGTATCTGATCCCTATTCACTCGCTACACCTCAGAGAAAACACAGACTTCCAAAAATGGCCAGCTAAGTCAATTTCATCCTGCTCTTTTCATATTTTTAAGCGTTTTGTTTGGATAGCTTGATCTGTTCTCCCTTCGTTCCCTATTCTCTAAACATGGAGACTTCAGCATTGCATTTTTAAAGTTTATTTTCCTTCAGGGCCATCTTCGATGTTTATCCATTCTCCTCCGAAATATGCTCCCTCGTCTCTTACCGTATTTTTTCATTATTTATCTATTCTCATTCTCTACCGTATTTTTTTTTTTTCATTATTTATCTATTTCCATTCTCTACCGTTATTTTTTATTATTTATTATTTTCATTTCTCTCTGGCTTTCATTCAGTCATTTATCTAATTAATTATTTTTCCCCCTCAAATATAGTATTCAAACTAGTTGCTTCGATTCTCTCTCTCTCTCTCTCTCTCCTCTCGTGTTTCCGTCCCCTCCCTAATTCCCTTATAAAAGCCAGCGTGCGATCGTATCTGATCCCTATTCACTCGCTACACCTCAGAGAAAACACAGACTTCCAAAAATGGCCAGCTAAGTCAATCTCATCCTGCTCTTTTCATATTTTTAAGCGTTTGTTTGGATAGCTTGATCTGTTCTCCCTTCGTTCCCCTATTCTCTAAACATGGCGACTTCATGCATTGCATTTTTAAAGTTTATTTTCCTTCAGGGCCATCTTCGATGTGTTATCCATCCTCCGAAATATGCCCCTCGTCTCTTACCGTATTTTTTTCATTATTTATCTATTCTCATTCTCTACCGTATTTTTTTTTTTTCATTTATCTATTTCCATTCTCTACCGTATTTTTATTATTTATCTATTTTCATTCTCTCTCTGGCTTTCATTCAGTCATTTATCTAATTAATTATTTTCCCCCTCAAAATATAGTATTCAAACTAGTTGCTTCGATTCTCTCTCTCTCTCTCTCTCTCTCTCTCTCGTCTGTTTCCGTCCCCTTCCCTATTCCCTTATAAAAGCCAGCGTGCGATCGTATCTGATCCCTATTCACTCGCTACACCTCAGAGAAAACACAGACTTCCAAAAAATGGCCAGCTAAGTCAATCTCATCCTGCTCTTTCATATTTTTAAGCGTTTTGTTTGGATAGCTTGATCTGTTCTCCCTTCGTTCCCCTATTCTCTAAACATGGAGACTTCACATTGCATTTTTAAAGTTTATTTTCCTTCAGGGCCATCTTCGATGTTTATCCATTCTCCTCCGAAATATGCCCTCGTCTCTTACCGTATTTTTTTCATTATTTATCTATTCTCATTCTCTACCGTATTTTTTTTTCATTATTTATCTATTTCCATTCTCTACCGTATTTTTATTATTTATCTATTTTCATTCTCTCTCTGGCTTTCATTCAGTCATTTATCTAATTAATTATTTTTCCCCCTCAAATATAGTATTCAAACTAGTTGCTTCGATCTCTCTCTCTCTCTCTCTCTCTCTCTCTCGTGTTTCCGTCCCCTTCCCTAATTCCCTATAAAAGCCAGCGTGCGATCGTATCTGATCCCTATTCACTCGCTACACCTCAGAGAAAAACACGACTTCCAAAAATGGCCAGCTAAGTCAATTTCATCCTGCTCTTTTCATATTTTAAGCGTTTTGTTTGGATAGCTTGATCTGTTCTCCCTTCGTTCCCCTATTCTCTAAACATGGAGACTTCATGCATTGCATTTTAAAGTTTATTTTCCTTCAGGGCCATCTTCGATGTTTATCCATTCTCCTCCGAAATATGCTCCCTCGTCTCTTACCGTATTTTTTTTCATTATTTATCTATTCTCATTCTCTACCGTATTTTTTTTTCATTATTTATCTATTTCCATTCTCTACCGTATTTTTATTATTTATCTATTTTCATTCTCTCTCTGGCTTTCATTCAGTCATTTATCTAATTAATTATTTTTTCCCCCTCAAATATAGTATTCAAACTAGTTGCTTCGATTCTCTCTCTCTCTCTCTCTCTCTCTCTCTCGTGTTCCGTCCCCTTCCCTAATTCCCTTATAAAAGCCAGCGTGCGATCGTATCTGATCCCTATTCACTCGCTACACCTCAGAGAAAACACAGACTTCCAAAAATGGCCAGCTAAGTCAATTTCATCCTGCTCTTTTCATATTTTTAAGCGTTTTGTTTGGATAGCTTGATCTGTTCTCCCTTCGTTCCCCTATCTCTAAAACATGGCGACTTCATGCATTGCATTTTTAAAGTTTATTTCCTTCAGGGCCATCTTCGATGTTATCCATTCTCCTCCGAAATATGCCCCTCGTCTCTTACCGTATTTTTTTTTCATTATTTATCTATTCTCATTCTCTACCGTATTTTTTTTTCATTATTTATCTATTTCCATTCTTACCGTATTTTTTATTATTTATCTATTTCATTCTCTCTCTGGCTTTCATTCAGTCATTTATCTAATTAATTATTTTTCCCCCTCAAATATAGTATTCAAACTAGTTGCTTCGATTCTCTCTCTCTCTCTCGTGTTTCCGTCCCCTTCCCTAATTCCTTATTAAAAGCCAGCGTGCGATCGTATCTGATCCCTATTCACTCGCTACACCTCAGAGAAAAACACAGACTTCCAAAAATGGCCAGCTAAGTCAATCTCATCCTGCTCTTTTCATATTTTTAAGCGTTTTGTTTGGATAGCTTGATCTGTTCTCCCTTCGTTCCCTATTCTCTAAACATGGAGACTTCACGCATTGCATTTTTAAAGTTTATTTCCTTCAGGGCCATCTTCGATGTTTATCCATTCTCCTCCGAAATATGCTCCCTCGTCTCTTACCGTATTTTTTTCATTATTATCTATTCTCATTCTCTACCGTATTTTTTTTTTTTTCATATTTATCTATTCCATTCTCTACCGTATTTTTTATTATTATTATCTATTTCATTCTCTCTCTGGCTTTCATTCAGTCATTTATCTAATTAATTATTTTTCCCCCTCAAATATAGTATTCAAACTAGTTGCTTCGATTCTCTCTCTCTCTCTCTCTCTCTCTCTCTCGTGTTCCGTCCCCTTCCCTAATTCCCTTATAAAAGCCAGCGTGCGATCGTATCTGATCCCTATTCACTCGCTACACCTCAGAGAAACACCAGACTTCCAAAAATGGCCAGCTAAGTCAATTCATCCTGCTCTTTTCATATTTTTAAGCGTTTTGTTTGGATAGCTTGATCTGTTCTCCCTTCGTTCCCCTATTCTCTAAACATGGCAGACTTCATGCATTGCATTTTTAAAGTTTATTTTCCTCAGGGCCATCTTCGATGTTTATCCATTCTCCTCGAAATATGCCCCCTCGTCTCTTACCGTATTTTTTTCATTATTTATCTATTCTCATTCTCTACCGTATTTTTTTTTTTTTCATTATTTATCTATTCCATTCTCTACCGTATTTTTATTATTTATCTATTTTCATTCTCTCTCTGGCTTTCATTCAGTCATTTATCTAATTAATTATTTTTCCCCCTCAAATATAGTATTCAAACTAGTTGCTTCGATTCTCTCTCTCTCTCTCTCTCTCTCTCTCGTGTTTCGTTCCCCTTCCCTAATTCCCTTATAAAAGCCAGCGTGCGATCGTATCTGATCCCTATTCACTCGCTACACCTCAGAGAAAACACAGACTTCCAAAAATGGCCAGCTAAGTCAATTTCATCCTGCTCTTTTCATATTTTAAGCGTTTTGTTTGGATAGCTGATCTGTTCTCCCTTCGTTCCCCTATTCTAAACATGGCGACTTCACGCATTGCATTTTTAAAGTTTATTTTCCTTCAGGGCCATCTTCGATGTTTATCCATTCTCCTCCGAAATATGCCCCTCGTCTCTTACCGTATTTTTTTCATTATTTATCTATTCTCATTCTCTACCGTATTTTTTTTTTTTCATATTTATCTATTTCCATTCTCTACCGTATTTTTTATTTTATCTATTTTCATTCTCTCTCTGGCTTTCATTCAGTCATTTATCTAATTAATTATTTTTCCCCTCAAATATAGTATTCAAACTAGTTGCTTCGATTCTCTCTCTCTCTCTCTCTCTCTCTCGTGTTTCCGTCCCCTTCCCTAATTCCCTTATAAAAGCCAGCGTGCGATCGTATCTGATCCCTATTCACTCGCTACACCTCAGAGAAAACACAGACTTCCAAAAATGGCCAGCTAAGTCAATTTCATCCTGCTCTTTTCATATTTTTAAGCGTTTTGTTTGGATAGCTTGATCTGTTCTCCCTTCGTTCCCCTATTCTCTAAACATGGCGACTTCACGCATTGCATTTTTAAAGTTTATTTTCCTTCAGGGCCATCTTCGATGTTTATCCATTCTCCTCCGAAATATGCTCCCTCGTCTCTTACCGTATTTTTTTTCATTATTTATCTATTCTCATTCTCTACCGTATTTTTTTTTTTTTTCATTATTTATCTATTTCCATTCTCTACCGTATTTTTTATTATTTATCTATTTTCATTCTCTCTCTGGCTTTCATTCAGTCATTTATCTAATAATTATTTTTCCCCTCAAATATAGTATTCAAACTAGTTGCTTCGATTTTGTCGCCCGCGCCTCCCACCCCCACCACCAATACCGGAAGTTTCTACCCTAATACCGGAAAACTACCCCCTCCCCCACTAGCACCTATGTAGGGTTTATCTGAACATATAGCGCAAAAATTGTGAAAAGTATGCAGGTTGTAGTCTAGAGTTTCCATATGAAATCTGCCAAATGCAAGCTTTCTTTTCAGGTACATGACACTGCTGTCCCTCGTTCCAGGGTCTCTGATGCCCACACCTCCCAAACCCTCAGAGTTGGCACGCTCAACGTTGGCACATTGAAAGGTAGGTCTGGAGAGATTGTAGAGCTGCTTGAACGGAGACGTGTGGATGTATGCTGTATCCAGGAAGTAAGGTGGAGAGGAGGTTCTGCTAGGCTCCTCACGGGCAAGGAACACAGGTACAAGATTTCTGGGCAGGGAACATTGACGGTGTCGGGGGCGTGGGTATACTTCTCGCGGAGAAATGGATAGGTAAGGTAATCGAGGTAGTCAGAATAAGTGACAGAGTAATTAAAATTAGATTAGTTCTTCACCATAGGACAGCTACCATCATCTCGGCATATGCCCCTCAACCAGGGCTACCGGAAGGACAAAAAGACCAATTCTATGACACCCTATTGCGGACTACCTCATTGACAAATGACAGTGACCTTCTCTTCGTGGCAGGTGATTTCAATGGACATGTTGGACGACATGTCAGGGGCTTCCATGGCATCCATGGAGGCCACGGTTTGGCTCTCGAAATGAGGAGGGAACCAGGCTGCTGGAGTTCTGCGATGCAAATGACCTTATGGTCTGCAATACCCACTTCAGGAAACCCACCTCTCATAGTCACCTACCGTTCTGGCAGACACACCAGCCAGATTGACTACATCCTTGCCAGAAAAAGGGAAAGAGGGCTGATTATAAATGCCAAAACCTTCCCAGGCGAAGAATGTACTCCCCAACATAGATTAGTAGTTAGCGACTTCAGGATCAGAGCTAAATGGTCGCCAGAAGAAGACCAGCTTGGAGGAGAAGGGTCTGGAAGCTTAAAGATCCTGCAAATGCACAGAGATTTAGAGACATACTACTCGAAGCCTCTGACGAAATAGAAGGGGATATAGCTTCACTTAATGTGGAAGACAACTGGAGATTCCTACGGGACAATCTGCTGACAGCACTGACCAGATCTGTGGATGGAGCAAAGTACCATCTCGACCCAGAGTAACATGGTGGTGGAACACGGTGGTTGACGGGGCTATTAGACAAAAGAGACAGGCTTGGAAGGACTGGAAGAACGGTGGTAGCAGGGAATTGTATCAGACAGCCAAAAGGGAAGCTAGGAGACAGGTTATATAGCCAGAGGGGAAGCGGAAAGAAAAAATTTGCCAATGTTCTGAGCCGTGAGGATGAAAGACTTGAGGTATTTCGTGTTGCAAGACAGTGTGTGAGAGAGAATCGTGATGTGGTAGGAGAGAAGTGTGTTCGCATGGATGATGGTTCACTTGCGCTAAATGAGGATGCAAAGAGAGAGGTTTGGAGATGCCACTATGAAAGTTTGCTGAATAAAGAAAATGAATGGGATAAAGAGAGTCTGCCAAATGTTGACCCAACAGAGGGACCAGCTATCCGAGTTGATAGTTCCGTAGTAGCTAAGGCAGTTAGGAGCATGAAGACAGGGAAAGCCCCAGGCCCATCAGGAATTACTGCAGAGATGCTCAAAATATCTGGCAGTGTCGGCTATAACCTAGTCACCCGTATAGTCAACCAGGTGATACACGAAGGAGTCATACCCAATGACTGGTGTAGCAGCATACTAGTCAACTGCTATAAAAGGTAAAGGTGATGCCCTGGATACAAATAATTACAGAGGTATCAAGCTGTTGGATCAGGTAATGAAGGTTACGGAGAGGGTCTTAGCCCAACTAATTAGAGAGAGAGTTAGTTTAGATGAGATGCAGTTTGGGTTTGTCCCAGGGAAAAGCACCACTGATGCTATATTCCTGGTAAGGCAGCTGCAGGAGAAATACCTAGCCAAGATAAGCCCCTGTACCTGGCTTTTGTTGACATGGAGAAAGCCTTTGATAGGGTCCCCCGATCCCTCATCTGGTGGTCAATGAGGAAACTAGGGATAGATGAATGGCTGGTGAGGGCTGTGCAAGCCATGTACAGAGATGCCGTAAGTAAGGTTAGAGTTGGCAACATGTACACAGAAGAATTCAAAGTAGAGGTTGGGGTCCACCAGGGTTCAGTACTCAGCCCCCTCCTATTTATCATAGTCCTCCAGGCAATAACGGAGGAATTCAAGACCGGTTGCCCTGGGAGCTCCTCTATGCTGACGACCTCGCTCTAATCGCTGAGTCACTATCAGAACTGGAGGAGAAGTTCCAGGTGTGGAAGGAGGGTTTAGAATAGGGGCCTTAGAGTCAACCTAGCTAAAACCAAGTACTAATAAGTAGAAAGGTAGAAAACCCACAAATATCATCAGGAAGATGGCCCTGTTCGATCTGTAGAAAAGGTGTAGGTAGAAACTCTATAAGATGTACCCAGTGTAAGCTATGGACACATAAGAGGTGCAGCAATGTCAAAGGTAGGCTAACTGGGAAGATAGTTTTTGTATGTGGCAGGTGCTCTGGAGCACTGACCTCCGAAAATCTGCAGAAAACAACTTCTGTCACTTTCCGGGGGGAAAAACTAGAAGTAGTTGATAGTTTCCGCTATCTAGGTGACCAAGTCAGTAGTGGGGGTGGGTGCGCTGAAAGTGTAACTGCTAGAATAAGAATAGCCTGGGCAAAGTTTAGGGAGCTCTTACCTCTGCTGTGACTAAAGGCCTCTCGCTCAGAGTAAAAGGCAGACTGTATGATGCATGTGTACGAACAGCTATGCTACATGGCAGTGAAACATGGGCCGTGACTGCTGAGGACATGCGTAAGCTCGTGGACGAAGCCAGTATGCTCCGATGGATGTGTAATGTCAGTGTACTTACTCGACAGAGCGTTAGTACCTTGAGAGAAATGTTGTACCTAAGAAGCATCAGTTGTTGTGTGCAAGAGAGACGATTGCGCTGGTATGGTCATGTGGCGAGAATGGGATGAAGAGAGGTGTGTGAGAAAGTGCCAATCCCTAGCAGTTGAGGGAACCCGTGGAAGAGGTAGACCCAGGAAAACCTGGGACGAGGTGGTGAAGCACGACCTTCGGACGTTAGGTCTCACCATGGAAATGACTAGAGACCGAGACCTATGGAAGTATGCTGTGCGTGAGAAGACCCGGCAAGACTAGTGAAGCCATAATCCGTGGCCCCTACCTGGGACGTAGTCAGTCCACCTGTGCATACCTTCTTCTTGTGACACTTGTGAAGACCTGTTGAGGCAAGTGAGAATCGAATCGAATCGTATCAAATCAAATCGAACCAAATCAAAATAGATGAACATCAATGGAATTTGTATCCTTGTGGTACCAGTGCCGGTGGCACATAAGAAAACCATCCGAACGTGACCGTAGCCAGTACCGCAATGACTGGCCTCCGTGCTGAGGGCACGTAACAAAACACATCCGAGCGTGGCCGTCCGCCAGCCTCGTCTAGCACCTGTGTCGGTGACACATAAGAAAACCCATCCGAGCGTGGCCGTCTGCCAGCCTCGTCTGGCACCTGTGTCGGTGGCACATAAAAAACACCATCCGAGCGTGGCCGTCTGCCAGCCTCGTCTGGCACTGTGTCGGTGGCACATAAAAAAAAACACCATCCGAGCGTGGCCGTCTGCCAGCCTCGTCTGGCACCTGTGTCGGTGGCACATATAAAAAAACACCATCCGAGCGTGGCCGTCTGCCAGCCCTCGTCTGGCACCTGTGTCGGTGGCACATAAAATCACCCACTACACTCTCGGAGTGGTTGGCGTTAGGAAGGGCATCCAGCTGTAGAAACACTGCCACATCTGACTGGCCTGGTGCAGCCTTCGGGCTTCCCAGACCCCAGTTGAACCGTCCAACCCATGCTAGCATGGAAAGCGGACGTTAAACGATGATGATGATGATGATGATGACACTACAAATAGTAGACTAGAAAAAGTAGGACAATTTATTGAATGAAAAAAAGGTTTATTCTCGACCAAAAAGTCCTTCTTTGCCTTTAGCAAGAGTAGAAAAACCCCTCCAAATTCATAAGTCCATGCTAAACTAGTCCAACTGTCCCACTCCATCCCAGCCTGCCTGGGCACATGGAAGGCCTGTGTTTCATTCTCTAATAATAGTAAAAAGAAGGAGAATCTTATGGATCTTCAAATTGTACTTAGAGGAGGCAAGCTTTGTAGATGATCTGGCAATGCTATCTACTGAATACAACCAAGAAAGTGGAAAACTCCCCTGCAAAGCCAACTGAGTTTAATATCAACACCTCCAACATGGACGTTATGTATATTAACAGTACCACAAAGAAGTACAAGAGGGTGGGAACTTTTATTAGTAAAAATAACATGCAAAAAGTATCAAAGCAAAATTGGAAAAAATTGTGAGTAGCTACTGCAAAACTCAGCTGCTTCTAGATATCTAACAAGCTTACTTTAAAGATAAAGATGTAAATGTATAATAGTAATATTAAACCAGTAAGTATTACTGCATTGTTCTAAGTACTAGAATGATATTGAAGGGGTGATGGAAAATATCAACACCTTCTTAACGGCTGCTGCATTTTTGGGCCAGATAATTCTTAATGAAGCCTTCTAAAAAAAAAAAAAAAAAACTGCAAGTATGATACCAGAGATCAAGTGTGATATTTGAATTTGTTTGGCCATATTCTGAGAATGCATTGTGAATTACATGATGAAAGTAGAGTGGACTTCATTTCAATCACCCAAAGAGTATATAGAATAGGAGAATGACATTACTGTGGATGAGAGGTTGTGATGGTGGTTAAAAATAAAATATGAGAACTATTAAGATCACTACTGAGTGCTTATGTATCTATCTAGATATTTATATTTACACACACACTATTCTATATGAATATGTAATGAAATATATTGAAATGTGAAGGATAATGTACTGGCTTCTCAATTGAAGAATCGTAAGTTTGTCCCACTATTAGTATTATATTATATCCTGGGAAAGGAAATGAATATATTCAAGTAGCTTAAATAAAATGAAAACAATCTAACAGCTACTCAGTAGACAGAATATTGAGGAGTTCATAAAACAGATGAAAAGCTCTCGCATAAGTTAAAAAGAAAAATCAGTTTCACATTAGAAGGATACACTCTATACTGAAATGCTTTTTTGCTAAAGAGCCATCATACATACTTTGTTCAAATAAGGGTGTTTTAGAAGTAATTTCTATGAGTATAAAAATATAAATTCCCAAGGTAAACAATTAGTTTCAAACTAATTAAGATGACTAGTAGCATTTGTTTTCAGATACAAACAATGAGACATTACAGAATATTATAAATAGACTGTTTGTTAAGCACTTACTTGGGCTATAGTATGTAGTTCCTTCAACTGGTATCTGCTCTGGGTAGTTTACTTCTGGTACATTCCTTTGACGCTGTGTTGAATATCTCTTAGGACGAGAGACATTTTCTGTCTTGGAAGCATTACCACCTAGAAAAAATTATTGAATACTGATAAAAAAGCAACCCAATAAAGACAGTACTAATTTGAAACATAAACTGATACAGAGTAGAAGGGATATTTTAATTCTGATTAACATTCTCATTAGTCCCAGTTCATGCTGTGAAATGGTTTAGGAAAAGAGCATCCAGTCTTCAAACTCCTAACATACAACAAGCTGCATAATTATTTTCTTGAGTAAAGAATTCAACCACTGATTTAAACTTGAATATTTCAGTATGAAATAAAATTATCTCATAACTACTGCTATCAATCATGGACATAAAAATTGTGGTGCAACTTGGTTCATGTTCATCACTAGCTCTGCTTCCAGCCTTTAACAGAGACATGATTCTATAACAAAAATATCATTAGAATACCCCAGTGTGGAGAAGTGTATCATTGATAGGTGTGTTAGCTTTTGATATTAAACACAAATATTCTCATATACTTGGAGAAAACCATGGGAACCACTCTAGTGTCTTTACACTCAATTACTACATGAAAACTTCAGCGGAACCATCCTAACTCACTGGGACTTCTAGTTTTACATCATGCTCTGCTAATTCATGAGATAGGCAACAATTCTGACTTAACATTAAGGTACATATTTCACCCAATGATTGTTTTAGATCAAAATTTCACTAGTTTCAAAATTTTAATGACAGAACTGGGAATGCAGTTTGATTTAAAATCCTTAAAAAGCAAAAGAAACAATGAATAATGATTTTATACAATTTCGTAAAGTTTACTCAATAAATTTCATAATCATACTGTGTTGAATCAAAAGTCTAGCAATATTTTGGTAACTTATTCATCAAGTTATAACAGAAACAACCCAGCATTTAAAGTAGAAGCCATCATGTTGCACTGTCTGAAGCTACCTTTCTGCCAGTTCTTTGATTCCACACTGATACCAGCACTTGTCCTTCAAGGCAAGGAACTTTTACATTGAAGCTTCCATTTTCTCTTCTTTGATGAAGCATTGAAAGCACAGGAAGTGAGTCATGGACCAGAACAAGTAATAATCCAAGAGAAATATTTTCCCGCAATCCTAATGTGTATAAGCAATGGTTTTAAGCAAGGGCTAACTTCTGGAACTTATAGCCAAACGTGGGTGTTTCAAATGCAACATGATTCTGTCTAATAGAATTATGAGGGTATAATTCACTATGAGTTTGTTTCAGATAGTCGAGCCATTGATTCCAACCTGTACTCTGAACAAGTGGAAAGGATGTATGCAATTATGCAGCAAAAATACCCAGCATTGGTTAACAGAAAGTGAGCTCTTCTGCAGCAAGACAATGCAAGGCCTTATACCACTCACACAACCTGGAATAAACTCCAGGAACTTGAGGGAATTGAACTAATGCTACAGCCAGCATTTAGCCTGGACCTGGCTCCCTCAGATTATTATTCTGATCCATGGCTTACTTTCTGTGCTCATGATGCTTTATCAACCAAGAGGAGGTGGAAACTTCAGTGAAGGAGTTCACCTTGAAGAACAAGAAAGGAGTTCACCTTGAAGAACAAGAACTGGTATTGGTCTAGGATCAAAGAACTGGCAGAAAGGTGGCTTCAGATGGTTCAATATGATGGCCTCTATTTTGGATGCTAGGCTACTTTTGTCATAACTTGATGAATAAAGCAAATAGGTTACCAAAATATTGCAAAACTTTTGACTTGCAATGTTTTCAATTAGCAAAATTAAATTTAATTGTTAGCAATCTCAGAAAATTTTATAATAAAATTATATATTTTGGCAAGTTTTAATAGAATTTGTCT
Organism: Octopus sinensis; assembly: GCF_006345805.1. Classification (NCBI taxonomy): domain Eukaryota; kingdom Metazoa; phylum Mollusca; class Cephalopoda; order Octopoda; family Octopodidae; genus Octopus; species Octopus sinensis. Next base: position 3,925 of record NW_021829882.1, on the reverse strand, counting down.
GAGACAAAAATTTAAGATGGGCAAGATATTTTTTAAAAACTTTTAAAAGCTAAAAATGATTATTGACATGTAAATCTTAAAGTTATATGTTAGTCTAGATTGACTGGCTTGTACAAATTGCTTATAATAATGAAAACAAATATAACATTCATGATGTTGTGCTGCCTGTCTTACATGTGTGTCATGTGATTCAACCTGATGATCATACTATTTAAGAAGATTAACAGACTGATGTGAAAGCTTGGGTTATGAAATACAATAAAGCTTCCAGAAGTAAAGAACCTCCAACAGCTATGGCTTTACTTGAATACATATTTTACTGCAAGGTTTCATTACTGGTTTATAATGATGACAAGTAAAATTTAGCTCAATACACTATATGAAAACAAATCAACATTGTACAAATGCCATGTATTAATAGGAGAGACTAATCAAGCATACAAAGCTCATATTCAAGAAATATCTTAAAATATGGGGCTCATCAAAGTATTTGTGAAAGAACTTGGTAAGAAATGCCAAGACGCTTACAATTGTCAATGGGCTGATATCTACTGAGAAATGGTAAAGTGATGAACAGCAGAACTTAAGGTTGCACAAATGAATTGTATGTTTTAGTTAGGAAATAAAGTCAGAATTCAGTTGCAATCTTAAATTGAAACCCAGAAAATAAACTCAACTAATACTAGTAAGTTTTAACTTAAGAAAACAAGGATTTTACATAGAAAATAAACAGCAATAAATCTTCAGTAAGCAACTTGAATGAAAAATATTTGTTGCAAATGTCACTTTCATAAGTAGCTAGAATATGACCTACCAGATACTGATATCTCTGTCTATACTGCTGACATTTCCAAATACTAATGACTCCATGAACAAAAATATGTTTGCAAGTGGCATACAATCATATCTTACAATGGAAAATGTAACTTTAAACATAACATGAAAGAATAGCACAGATAATACATTTACAATAAACAAGATAAAATGACCAGTAGATAAAAACAGCAATTCACAGAAAGATATGGCCAGTTTAAGAAACTTTAATTTTTGAATTCTAAAAATCTGTTAGCATGCTACAAAGCTCAAATGTGACCCCTACCTTAACAACAAAAATAGAATCTATATGCTATACTCCTACTATGACTGCCCCTATCCACAATTCCTTGACTATTACCAGACACAACACTACACTTACCAAAGCATGATACGTATCACAAAACTTTGACATAATTGCTTTTATCTACTGGTCATTTTATCTCATTTATTGCAAATGTATTAGCTGTAATTACTAGAATTTCAACTCAAACTATCCTTTTTCTTTACTATTTTTTCAGGTTATGTTTAAAGTTATTCTAATGCTTCTAGAATCATTTTCTTCAGCAGATTTCTATGTCAGAAACTTTTGAAGAAAACCAAACAAACCAACACAAATTGGTAATTTTGTAAATCTGCAAGGAAAGTGAATCATCGTTCTTTTTGCTTGATTTTCAGAAATTTTGTTACAATAAAAGTAATCTGATGGAAATGACTTCTACATCAATCAATAAGGTTGAAAGGTAATCTATTTTCAAACACAAGTTTGAAAACTAATTGATATCCAAATACAGAGAGCTTGAAACTTAAACAATACCCAGACACTGAATTTGAAAGCTAATTTATGCCTAGACACCATGAGTTTGAAAACTAATCCATACCCAATCACAATGTATTTGAAAATAAGAGTATACCAAAAGTTAGAGCTACAAAATGGTGAGATATAACATTCATGTTAATGTAGCATTGCAAGTTTTACATCCTTGTGTCTTATGACTCAACCCAATACTTGTGCGACCTTATAATTTAACAAGGCTAGACCCTTGGTTATGCAGTTAAGTTTCTGGAAGAACGATAGATGACTGTGGCTTTACTTGAATGAGTATTGCACTGAGTTTTAATAACTGGACTTAAACAAGCATCTTCTTAAATCACTGTGCATATACAATCGAGATGAAAATAAATTATGATATTTAACAAGAATCTAAAAAGGATATTAATAAAACAAATAATTGTGCCAGTGTTAATTCATATCATACATAGAATTCACACTTTTCTGTCAATTATTTGTTCTGCACATCAAAACAAAATAAATAAAAAAAGAAAAGAAAAAAGTAATAATTTACCCAGATCTGATTTGTTATCTGCAGGTATGGCTTCTAAATTGAAAGAATTCCGTTCAGGGTCTTCCATATTTTCAGGAAGTGGTGCTGCTGGCACACGTGTACGTGTAATTCCTTTTATACGCCTGTCCTTAGAGTAAGATTTTTTTTCCATGCTATTATTGGCAGTAACAACTGATCCACTGAATTCAACATTATTCAACACAGCACCTTTTTGTTTTGGTATGGAATCATGAACTTCTTCATGGGAGAAGTTCCGATCAGGAGTCCTCTTTTTATTTTCGTAATTATTCCTATGACAGTAGTTGTTGCTCTCTGTATTCCTGTAAGCTCTGTTGTCAACAATGTTTCTGTGTCCATTTTCATAGTTAGTTTTATAGACTCTATTTTCATGGGTTTTAAAATTATTGTTGTTTTCAGGACTTTTTCTAAATCCATAAGTTGTTGAATTTTCAGAATCCAGTTTTGGATTATCACCGTTATCATTTCTATAGCTAGGGTTACTAAACTGACGTTGTGGGCCAGCTCTAGCATTTGTACGGTAGCTATGGTTAGGTTTGGTTTCACCATTGTAGGATCTGTCACCATAGTCTCGTCTGTTGTCACTAAAATCACGTCGGTTATCAACAGTTTCACGGTGATTGTTTCCATAATTTCTCCTGCTATCACCGTAATCTCTTCTGTTATCGCAATAATCTCGCCGGTTATCACCATAATCTCGCCGGTTATCACCATAATCTCGCCTGTTATCACCATAATCTCGCCTATTATCACCATAATCTCGTCTATTGTCACCATAATCTCGTCTATTGTCACCATGGTCTCGCCTGTTATCACCATGGTCTCGCCTGTTATCACCATGGTCTCGCCTGTTATCACCATGGTCTCGCCTATTGTCACCATGATTTCGCCTGTTATCGATGTGATCTCGCCTATTATCACCATAATCTCGCCTATTATCACTGCAATCACGCCTATTATCACTGTAATCGCGCCTATTATCACTGTAATCTCGCCTGTTATCACCATAATCACGTTTGATCTCCACAGGTTCCTTTTTAATCTCTACAGTTTCTTTCCCGTCATTACCAGATTCCTTTTTCAAATGGCACTCTTCCTCTTTAGGTTTCTCAATTATCTCTTGTTTGCTGTCTTCAGAGGGCTGCCATTTCTCAGTAACCTCCTGCTTGGTTTCAGTGTCTTCCAATTTTTTTTCTACAAAGTTCTGTTTAGGAATTTCTTCAGAATCTCCTCTATTGTCAATACAAGTTCTCCTCGTTTCAGGCTGGTCCCAATGGTTATCAGTTACCTCATGTCGAATTTCACGATATTCTCGTTTATTATCCACATACTCTCCTTGTCCATTATTTTCCAAATAATCTCTCCTATTTTCTTCATAATCTCCAAGTCGACCACGAGTTCCACCTCGCGATCCTCTTTTATTACGATAATTCTTTCTTTGAACATCAGGGCTGTTTCGTTGTCCAGACCACTTTGAATCTATGAAGTCATGCAGCTGTTGCCTTTGTTGAGATTTGCGTATCCTAGAATAAAACAATTTTCATAGTTAATAGCTTTAGTCAATATATTGTCAAATAAAAGGATGACTCAAAATAACAGTTAGCAAGCTAAAGTGATACTTTATAAAGACACACTAGCCAGGAATTCTAACAAAGTGATTTTTCTTAAGACATAACCACCATCCACACACTAACCATTACAGACAAATTACTTCAGTCCAGGAAACAGTCATAATAACTTACTACATT
>NW_021829881.1:32500-35237 GCF_006345805.1 Octopus sinensis | reverse complement strand
AAATAAGAACGAAAAAAATGACTATAATCGTTGTCTGTTGGAGAAAGTAATCATCTTGCTCTTTCATTCTCTCCTCTCACACACAGATATATATGCACGTACGCACGCACGTACATTCACCGGCTCATAACCTGCGGCCATACTGGTGGGAGACAAACACAAGCACAAAGACAGACACAAACACACACACATACATAGACATACCTATATATTTTATACATACATAAATACATTATATATATATATATATATATATATATATATATATATATATATATAATATATATATATATTATATATATATATATATCTTACATTACTCGGTAGTCAAGATAAAACTCTGAGTTTCAGATGCCGAAGTGGAAATCCACAACACCATCTCTTCGGTTATCTGGCTATTTGAAACGTTATGAAAAAATACCGTTAAAATGAAGGGAAATTACTCTGTTATAACTCTGTTATAACTTCTGCAGAAAATTACTGATGTAATTAAGCGTATGAGATGGAAGGCTTTCTTTTTTGACACAGAAGCGAACACCAAGGAAAACATTTTCTATCGGATAAAATCCAAAAAATTCCCTCCTAGGATTAAAGGCTTGGAAGATTTCGAAGCGGACCTGCTGAAGATCATGAGCAAAATAAAATTTCGTAAGTCTTTTAACGATTTCCAACATAAATTGAAGAAAGATATTAATCATATAAAAAGCTCCAAGAAAAAAGCACTTTTTTCGGATAAAACCAATAACTTATACCTGGTAGATAACAGCAATTACACACAACTCTTACACAACAGCATCATTAATAATTATACTAAGGCTAGGGCACAGACATATAACGAAATTAATAAAGAAGCTAGCGTCATAGCCGCTAAACTTAAATTAGATAAAAAAATAGAAACCCTCCCCCAAAAAGAGGGCCTTTATTACTATTAAAGATCACAAAGAAAACTTCCTTTCCAACCCTAAATGTAGCTTATCAACCCAGCCAAGTCAGAACTAGGGATTATTAGCAAAGAAATTTTAGATAAAATAAATACGAAAATTAAGACCGATACTAGGCTAGTGCAATGTCCAATAGTATAGAAGTCGTAGACTGGTTTAAAGCTATTAAGAATAAGAAAAAAGCGAGGTTTACACAATTCGATATTGTTGATTTTTATGCCTCTATCTCTAAAGAACTGCTAGATAAAGCCCTAATCTTCGCTAGTGACTTCATAGAAATTAGTACCAATGATAAGGATATAATCTTCCATGCTAGAAAGACATTACTTTTCAGTGAGAATGCAAAGTGGGTAAAAAAACACCGACACGGAGGGCGCTTTCGATGTGAGCATGGGTTCATATGATGGGGCAGGCATCTGTGATCTAATTAGACTCTTTCTCCTAGATACCTTCGGTAAGACATTCCCTAACGTACATTTCGCCATCTACAAAGATGATGCCCTCGCCTTAACAGCTAATACAAATGGACCAGCACAAGATCGTTTTAGGAAGGATATTATCCAGTTAATGAAACACTTCGGACTTAGTATAACTATAGACACTAACCTGACGGTTGTCAATTTCTTAGACGTTTCCTTAGATCTTAATAATAATATTATAAGCCTTATAGGAAGCCCAATGATAGACTAAGTTATTATAATGTAGGTTCATGCCATCCCCTATAGTATTCAAAAATTTAGTTAAAAATATTAGTAAGAGGATTTCTAGCCTCTCATCTAATGAGGACATCTTCATAGCGTTGCCCCAGTTTATAATAAAGCTTTAAAAGATAGTGGTTTTAGCGAAAAAAAAAAATATACACCTATCACCAGCCCAACAGTAAGAAAAGGAATAATAGAAATAGGAAGGTCATCTGGTTACGCCCCCTTACTCACCCGAGGTGGCCTTCAATATAGGTAAATATTTCCTAGCACTGATAGATAGACATTTTCCAGTTAACCATGCTTATAGGAAACTCTTCAATAGACACAATTTAAAATTAGTTTTAGTTCAACTACCAATTTTAAAAACATAATCAATCATAACATACAAAAAACACAAGAAGAAAACAGCTGTTCATGCATGCAGGAATAAAGAATGTGCCCGCTAAATGGAGCTTGCATGTCCAAGACCATCATATATGAAGCTACCGTAACTCTATAACCACTAAAGACACCGTTTCGACGAAGAAATACGTGGGCCTGACAGAGGGTAATTTCAAGGCCAGGTTCAATAACCACACTTTGAGCTTTAGGCACTGGAACAAAAGAAAAGCGACACAATTATCCAATCATATTTGGTCTTTAAGAGATAAAGTGGTGTCGAATTATAACATAATGGAAGATTTTGGCCAGATGTAAGCCCTATACTAACGGCAGCGGAAGGTGCGGTTTATGTGACATGGAAGAGAGCTTATCTGGAAAAGCAGCTTAGACCCTACCACATGTCTAAATACAAGGACAGAGCTTTTCGGATCATGCCCAAATGTGACTAAATTTCTGTTACGTTTTTGGTCCCCTAAAGAAAACGGATAGAACATGCTTTCTGTGTATGTCCCAAGAAGATTTTATATATTTTTATATATTTTTTATGTATTTTTTGTATAATTTTATGACGAAAAATGCGAGCGATGTATAAGTACGCAGGCAAAGGAGAGTTATAACAGAGTAATTTCCCTTCATTTTTAACGGTATTTTTTCATAACGTTTTCAAATAGCCAGATAACCGAAGAGATGGTGTTGGGATTTCCACTTCGG
>NW_021829881.1:25000-27500 GCF_006345805.1 Octopus sinensis | reverse complement strand
GCCAGCCATAACCGGAAATTGTAAACATCAAGTGTTCGTCGTTAAGCCTAGAGGACGTTTCAATGATTGACACGATTTTTCTTAACAAGAATTATATTTCAGCGCTAGTTTCAATCTTCCACTTGAAAACTAAAGAGGATATTTCAGAGATAGAAAATAATAGAGTATCGGTGATAATATTGTAGGCTTCTTTCCTTTTAGGACAAAATTTTGATACTTAATAGTATTATTTTACTTGTTTTAGTCACTTGACTGCGGCCATGCTGGAGCATTAGTCGGCCTGGAAAGGTTTTAGTCGAATAAACTCGACCCCAGAAGTATTCTTTTCTACTCTAGGCAAAAGACCTGTAATTTTTGGGGATGGGCCCAGTCGATTAGATCGACTACAGTAAGCAACTGGTACTTAATATATCGACTCCGAAAGGATGAAAGGCAGAGTCGACCTCGGCGGAATTTGAACTCAGAACGTAGCGGCAGACGAAATACCTATTTCTTTACTACCCACAAGGGACTAAACACAGAGAGGACAAACAAGGACAGACAAACGGATTAAGTCGATTATATCGACCCCGGTGCGTAACTGGTACTTATTTAATCGACCCCGAAAGGATGAAAGGCAAAGTCGACCACGGCGGAATTTGAACTCAGAACGTAAAGACAGACGAAATACGGCTACGCATTTCGCCCGGCGTGCTAACATCTCTGCCAGCTCGCCGCCTTCGATCCCAAGATTATTATGATTTTTAAAGCCTGGTTCTTACTCTATTGCTCTCTTTTGCCAAACCGCTAAGTTACGGGGATGTAAACACATCAACACCGGTTGTCAAGCGGTGATGAGGGACAAACATAGACATAAAGACACACACACACACACACAACATATGATAGGCTTCTTTTAGTTTCCGTCTACCAAATTCACTCACCAGGCTTTGGTCATCCCGGGGTGAGGTAGAAGACACTTGCTCAAATTGCCACGCAGTGGAACTGAACCCGGAACCATGAGGTTGGGAAGCAAGCTTCTCACCACACAGCCACGCCTGCACCAATGTATCTTAAAGTAGTTTTTTTAATCCTTTATCTTTTACTTGAGTGAAGGCGCATGGCTCAGTGGTTAGAGCGTCGATTCCCGGACCGGGCTGCGTGTTGAGCAAGACACTTTATTTCACGTTGCTCCAGTTAACTCAGCTGTAGAAATGAGTTGTGAAGTCACTGGTGCCTAGCTGTATCGACCTTTGCCTTCAGTGGTGTGGAGAGGGGAGGCTGGTATGCATGGGCGACTGCTGGCCTTCCATGAACAACCTTGCCCGAACTCGTACCTCGGAGGGTAACTTTCTAGGTGCAATCCCATGGTCATTCATGACCGAAGGAGGTCTCCCATGTTTTACTTGCAGTCATGCTGGAACAACGCCTTCTTTACTACCCTTGTGGATAGTAAAGAAAATAGGTATTTCGTCTACCGCGACGTTCTGAGTTCAAGTTCCGCCGAGGTCGACTTTGCCTTTCATCCTTTCGGGGTTGATATATTAAGTACCAGTTGCTTACTGGGGTCGATCTAATCGACTGGGCCCATCCTCCAAAATTTCGGGCCTTGTGCCTAGAGTAGAATAGCAGTGCTATAATTTTAAAGTCGGGTGCATTTTTTTATTGCTCTCTTTTGCTGAACCGCTTGGAAACAGGAACGTAAACGAAACAACAGATCAAAGAAAGACAAGACGTTAATTAACCCCACATATCTCGGTCAGAAGATTCTGGCGAGTAGGTAGTCGACCTGGTGGTGAAGGTAAAGAAGATTACATTCGCTTATATCGTCTCGTTTCCTCGTAAATACATTTATCGATTAAACAATACTCACCTGTAGACTTTATTAAACGCTTGACGTTTCATGATGTGGTCTATATTTTTGTGGTGCCGATGTTGGTGTTGGTGATGGTGACGGCGGCGTTGGAGATTGTTGAGAATGAAGTGGCGTGTCTCTAGCTGCTGTCATCGACTGACGAGGGAGGGAAAGGCAACTTAGACGGTGGAGGTCCGGTGATCTGTTGGTCTGGAGCGAGCTAATCAACTGAAGTGGCGCCACCTGGATCCTCTGCGATTGACGTCATTAGGTCAGAGATGAATTATTGTTACTTGTCTCTGCCGTTCGACATCATCTTAAACGAGGATGGGGGTGGATATTACACGGTGATCTGTTGGCTACTTTGAATGTGTGTGCATGCGTGTGTGTGTGTGTGTGTGTGTGTGTGTCTCAACGAATGTTGCATGCGTATGCATGCTTGTAACACTTGTGTGTGTGTGTGTGGATTCTGTGTGTATATAGGCATGTATGTGTGTGTGTGTGTTTGCGCGCGCCCGTGTCAGTACCATTCCAGCGCGACTGTTTGGTCTACATGCCTGGTGGTCCTGGTAAACTTGTACATATGTAAGTTATTATCAAAACAGCTTCCCTTTTTCCCTTTCTCTCTCTCTCTCTCTCTACACACAACACATATGCACATACATA
>NW_021829881.1:20000-22500 GCF_006345805.1 Octopus sinensis | reverse complement strand
GGTGATACTGGAGCACGTAATAATTTTTTTACCGTTACATATGATTTCCCTTCGGCTGTTTCCCCAGGGTGGTGGGATTTCACATCACCACTCCTGTACATACCATTGTCCCGGTCGTTGGCCCGTATAGTGCAACGAAGAAGTTTGACATCGCTGCTCTGTACTTTATGCCGGGCCATCGGTTCATCTGGTATTGTTGAGAGAAGAATGTCCAGTTCCTATTTGAAGACATTAACGTCCACATTGTTAACTTTCCTAATTTTTTTGTGGTAGGGCATCGAAGAGCTGTGGGCCTTTGAACCTTAAGCTAATGCAGTACCCAGAGCCAGCTCACGGTACCGGCAACTCGGGCAGTCGCCCGGGGCGCCATGTACTAGAGGGTGACAAGGAGGGCGTGACAAAAACAAGGACATTTCCACGACCGTCAGCTTGTACACGCCAAAGTTCAGCTTGCCTGGGGCGCCAGTAACCATATATATATATGTATATATATATATAACATAAGGGATTAAAGCCATCTGAATATGGCTAGGGACAGGGCAGGGTGGTTGGGGTGTTACTGTTGCATTTAGCCCCAGGCGAACATCAACGTCGCCAGATAGGCTTGACACCATCACGGCGTCCTCTATCCTGCAAAGGGAGATAATTCCCCGATGAAGCGGAAACCACACACGGACCTAGGTTTCAAGGTGTTTGCCTATTATCAACGTATGGTAGGCAACCGCTTCCTCGACGAATAACTCACTCTGCAGGATATTTATATATAGATTTTCAAGCAAATTTAGCTGCCGGTCAAGTAGTGTGGAGCGACTGACCTCCCTTGTTCGAAGGTTATATGGATACAGTTTGTGTATCAAATAGCTAACTTAAGGCGATGGCCTCATGGAGCTAATAAGCGGACAGCTTTTTTCTTATTTTTATAAGAATGCCATATTAGTATGGCGATAACTATATATATATATATATATATATATATATATACACGAACAAACAACATACATATCGTGAGGGAAATTGCGCAAATGAGCCTACAAATGGCTGTATATTTATGTAATGTGCATGTACACATGAAGGGCAGAAATAGGGACATAAATATATTTATATGCATCAATATGTAGACGCAGTACCGGGTCCTGAATTTAGACGGAATGGACAGTACCGTTGATATAAATACAACGGCGCCCAGTTCGGGCATTTGTATAAACACTCAATGCCGAAATTAAGTACTAGCCCTTATAGAATTTTCCATTATTACATATCTGTCGCGCCTTCGCTCCAGGTAGTATAGTCGAGTTTATCCAGCCTTTCCCTGTGGCATTGTTTCAAATTTTTATCTGTAAGCAATCACAGAAAATATACAAACTTGGAAAACTTATCTACTCTGTTGATTGCAAACAAAATTTCACTATTTCTCCGTTGACTGAAAATAATGGCGACCAGCCTAATTCGATTTTCAAAGGTGTTTACATCATTTGACCAAACTGAAAAATAAGCAGCCAGCCTGGTTACATATACAACACATCCGGTAGCTTCAGTGAACTGCAGCAACTAATTTCCGTACCGGAATTTAAGCGATGCAGAGTTCGATTCTTTGTGGATGCTTACTTGCCATTTTTTTTTTTTTACCAAAGCAATGGAACTCAACCATTTTTAAACCCTGGACCCCATTTTTTGTTGTTTGTTCCTTCTCGAGCCATGCCTGGCTCATAAGGGCCGGTTTCCCGGTTTCCTTGGCGTATAGGTTCCCCACCTGGATGGGACGCCAGTCCGTCGCAGGTGAGCTGCAAGATGCAGGAGGAAAGAGTGAGAGAAAGTTGTGGCGAAAGAGTCAGCAGAAGTTCGCCATTACCTTCTACCGGAGCCGCGTGGAGCGTAGGTGTTTTCGCTCATAAACACACACATCGCCCGGTCTGAGATTCGAACCCGCGATCCCTCGACCGCGAGTCCGCTGCTCTAACCACTAGGCCATGTACCTCTACCTGGACCCCTTTGATTACTTTTATATTCTGGTGAATCCCCATAGCCATTCCACTAGTTTTATGGAAGCTTTTTTCAAAACTATTTTACTTTTCACACATTAACTTGTGTAGGTTAAACTACGTAAAATGTCAGAGAAAGAAACCTACCCATTTCTTGCAATACATACCAATACGTACATCTCAAGCAACATCTTTCGCGGGACCCTTAATTGTGGATCCTCAATTGACTATTTTGTTGCGTGAAATCTGCAAAATCTTATATATGGAACTTCAGAGGCAATATGGACCCCGGTTCAGAACCACTGTTGTAAATGGTATTTATTCAACTTTCTGAGCTGTCTTTACAGCCATCCTGCATTCGAAAATGCCTTTATTTTCTGTAGATTGCTTTATTAGATATTGCGCGCGCGCGCACACACACATATGTATGTATATATACTTTATTTGATATTATGTAATTACACACACCACACGCACACACACAAATACACACACACACGTACACGCACAAACACACACAT
>NW_021829881.1:7500-17500 GCF_006345805.1 Octopus sinensis | reverse complement strand
TTCAAATCAGTATGCAAATATATTGTGTGACTGTAATAAAAGTGCGGAAGAATACATTTTTGTATATATGTTTATATATATATATATATATATATATATATATATATATATATATATATATGTAACTTAGATAACTTAGATATGTTTCTTATTTCTTTACTACCCACAGGGGGATAAACACAGAGGAGACAAACAAGGACAGACAAAGGGATTAAGTCGATTACATCGAACCCAGTGCGTAACTGGTACTTATTTAATCGACCCCCAAAGGATGAAAGGCAAAATTGACCTCGGCGGAATTTGAACTCAGAACGTAGCGGCAGAGACTTAGATATGTTTCGACCAAAGATTGGTCCAGGCCATGCCTAACTTAATAGCACCACCTGATAGGATTAGCTAAATCCTTTTAAAGTCAAGTTTTATGGTTTCATGGTCCTTTAGAATAGGGAGTTGTTGTTGAGTGTGTTGTATCCAGAACAGGTGGCTTATCCGGTATTCCTTGAAGAAATCTGTCCAGATTCCGTTTAAAGGTGATCGGATCCTTTTCTTCTTTGATCTGTTTCGGAACAATGTTAAATCGGGCAGGGCTTGTTGAGGAAAAGAAACTGTGTTGCAGTGTATTTATGTGCTGTGATCCTGAATTGGGTAGGGGATGTATGGCCCGTGGTCCTAGCCTTGGATGAATTTTGAAGCTAATGTTGCGGCCGTTTGGGCAATGCTAGTGGTATATTCTCCACATCGTACAAATGATGTATCGCTCACGGCAGCGCTGGAGAGAATAAAGTTTCAATGCTTTAAGGTGGTCCCAATAATCGAGATCAGTCATGCCCTTAATTCTTTTAGTAAATGCTCTCTAGGGTGATTCAATTTTTGAAATATTTTGTTTTGTATGGGGAGACCACAGGGAGCAGCAGTATTCGAGATGTGGCCGTACAAAGAGGAGAAAAGAGGAATGATGACACATTGTTCCCTGGACTGGAAGGTTCTTAGGATCTAGGAGTTTATCCTACGAGCTATATCGACCTTATTGTTGATGTGGGCATCCTAGCTGAGATTGCTGTCAACAATTACTCCGTGGTCTCTGATATTATTAGTTGCTGTGAGTGGCTCCCCTGAAGGAAGAGAGTATGGCTGTTTTAGTATATTCTTTCTTCCAAAATACATCAGCTCAAATTTTTTCTCGTTTAGTTGCATTTTGTTTTTGTCTGGCCATTGACTCACAGCATGTAGATCAGACTGGAGTTCAATTCTGTCTTCTCCATTGATAATTTTCTGGAACTTGGAATCATCAACGAACATTCTCACCCTGCTGTGCTCTATGACGCTGGAAAGTTCGTATATATAGACTCTAAAGAGGAGCGGGCCCAAGACAATCTCCCGAGGGACACCACCGGTGGCTTCCACTGGGCTTGAATGGACCCCATCGATCACTTGTGTTTTGTTCTCCAGGAAATATTCAGTCCAGTGTAGTAGTGTTCCACGGATTCCAGCATTTGACAATTCCAACAGTAGGACATTGTGACCGATTCTGTCGAACGCTTTTGTCAAGATATATAACAACAGAGTTCGAACCTGATCCAAGGCTTTAACGAGATCATCGATGTGGTGTAAGAGCTGTGTTAGACAGTCTTTGCCGCAGCGAAACCCCTACTGGTTTTAATTTAGGAGATTGTAGCTCTCCAGGAAGCTATCCTTGATCTCACCAACCTTTCAAACACTTTAATGATATGGGAAGTGAGTGAAATTGGGCGATAGTTGTCTGCGAAGGATCTGTTTCTCTGTTTGAAAACCGGGATGACAAACTGGGATAAGAGCTGTTTCGGTATATAACCTGAGTTTTAAGAATTTCTCAAGAGGTCGGATAGAGGGACTACAAATTGGTGTCTACATTCTACCAGGAAACTAGCGGGGAATCTATCAGAGCTTACAGCAGAATAGTATTTGATGTCATTTATTGCTGCTATGATATCTGAAGCAGTAAAGGTTATGTCCACGATTATATGTTGAGAATCAACTTCATTCACATCCCTTAGGTCAGTATCAGTGAGATCACTAAAGACAGAGCAGTATGGTTTTTGCAGTACTTCTGCCATTTCTTTTAGTACCATGTTGGAAAATACCGTTATCACCGATCAGTGAATCGACGGGTGAGACAGCGGACCTATGCTTATCTGCATAGGAATAGAACGCACACAACGCCCGGTCTGGGAATCGAAACCGCGATTCTCCGACCACGAGTCCGCTGCCCTAACCACTGGGCCATTTCGCCTCCAATGTTCAATATTAAAGCTGCAATTTATTGTTGCATTACTCTTTATGAATAGCAATTTTTCCCTGTTAATGTTGTATTTATCATTACAATTCTAGGCACAATTATATCATATATAATCATCATTACAATATTTCTCATTAGTGAAGGTGCGTGGCTTAGTGGTTAGCGTTTTCGAATCCTGATCGTAAGATCGTGAGTTCAATTCCCGGCGACGCGTTGTGTCCTTGAGCGAGACACTTTATTTCATGTTACTCCAGTTCACTCAGCTGGCAAAAATGAGTAGAATCTGTATTTGAAAAGGACCAGCCTTGTTACTCTCTGTTTCACGCTGAATACCCCTGAGAACTAGGTTAAGGGTACACGTGTCCGTGGAGTACTCAGCCACTTGCATGTTAATTTGATGAGCAGGTTGTTCCGTTGATCGGATCAACTTGAACCCTCATCATCGTAACCGACGGAGAGCCATTAAAATAAATTTTTTAAAATCATCATTATACTGCTAAGCACAATTATATCATTATCATCTTCCCATTAAATAATATGAAAAGGATTAGAATTAAATTTAATGAGAATTTTACCATAAATAAATATTAAGTATAAATCGAATGATCATGTCCTGTTCTTATTCTCCAGAACGTCATCCATCAGGAATTTCCGAATTTTTTTCCTGCAGCCAACAAGTAGCAGTTGTTCAACAATGCTATTAATCTCGTTGTTCTCACTCGCTTCGAGGTTGGGTTAGACATGGGGACGACGAAGGCCATGCAAACATCCTGTTGCTCCAGACCAAAGCAATAAAAATATAAGTGAAATCAATTCTAGTATGTAGAGAGCTCTGAGATTCACATATTGTTTATCCGGATGTAATAATCCCTTTTTACGCATTCCTTGTGACAAATGTCATCGTATGATATTTCTACCCATTCCGATATATCTGCGACACTCCTCCACAGAAATCGGAGAAATAATTACACCAGTGGTTGGTTCTGAAACTAGACTGAAGTTCTTCCCACTTTTTACAGTTTGTTAGGAATATTCACCCTGGCTAAGTTCCATCCGTGTATCTTTTGTGACAAATGCCTTCGTATGATATTTCTATCCATTCCGATATATCTGCGACACTCCTCCACAGAAATCGGAGAAATAATCACACCAGTGGGTGGTTCTGAAATTAAGTTGAAGTTCTTCCCACTTTTTTACAGTCTGTTAGAATATTCATCCTGGCCAAGCTCCATCCCTGTATCTTTTAAGAATGTCATACCTAGAGCAATACTCTTAATAAGACTAACATTATTAGCATATTCTTCTAGATTGTGCACGAGAAGCAATAAAGTTATTGTTTTTGTCTTTCAGTGAGTCGCTCATGAATCCTCCAGATATCTTCAACAAAAAAGATTTAAAGTGGTCACTGAAAATATGACCATATCTCTTTACTCTTTACTCTCTTTTACTTGTTTCAGTCATTTGACTGTGGCCATGCTGGAGCACCGCTTTTAGTCGAGCAAATCGATCCCAGGACTTATTCTTTGTAAGCCTAGCGCTTATTCTATCGGTCTCTTTTGCCGAACCGCTGGGTTACGGGGACGTAAACACACAAGCATCGGTTGTCAGGCTATGTTGGGGGACAAACACAGATACACAAATACACACACACACATATATATATACGACGGGCTTCTTTCAGTTTCCGTCTACCAAATCCACTCACAAGGCTTTGGTCGGCCCGAGGCTACAGTAGAAGACACTCACCGAAGGTGCCACGCAGTGGGACTGAATATAATAACAATCACAGTGAAACACTGTTCAAATGTGTATGTATGTATGTATGTATGTATGTATGTATGTATGTATGTATGTATGTATGTATGTGTGTATGTATGACTTTGATTTTTAATTATTGGGATTCTTATGTGTTTCTTTATTACCTACAAGGGGCTAAACATAGAGGGGACAAACAAGGACAGACAAACGGATTAAGTCGATTACATCGACCCCAGTGCGTAACTGGTACTTAATTTATCGACCCCTAAAGGATGGAAGGCAAAGTTGACCTCGTAACGTCAGACGTAACGTCAGACGAAATACGGCTACGCATTTCGCCCGGCGTGCTAACGGTTCTGCCTTATTTTTTGGATTCTTATGAGGAAAAAACTGGCTTCAAACAAAGAAACACGCCCGCGCTTGAGACACCATCGTTGCTGGTAATTAGGAGGGATAAATGCTATAAGTTGAACTTTAGAAAAGTTTCGCATTTGTATTGCTTACATATTGTATTTGTTAAGTGATTGTTAGATGGTCTGTTTCATTGCTTGCAAAAACACTAGATTTCGAATGTGTCATTAAAAATTTGCTAACATAGTCAACTATAGGCATGTATGTTTATATATAAATATGAAGGCATGCAAGCGTGCGCGCATGCAGGCATGTAAGTATGTGTATAAGTATATATATATATATATTATATATATATATATATATTATATATAATATATATATATATATATATATATATATATATATATATATATGTTATATATATATATATATATGTATATCTACCTCGTAGGTAGTAAAGATATATTATATATATATATATATATATATATAGATATTATATATAATATATATATATCTACGTAAGTGTACATATATACATACATGCATGCACACATACATACATACCTACATACATACATACATACACACACATTAAATACAACATGCATACATACATATTACACACACACGCGCGCTCTCACACACGTGCACTCACACACACATAACGAAAGAAGCCTATTAAACTGAAAAGCAATTTTTATCTCCAACTCAATTGGATGTTGTATTAGAACACATAATACAGTGTTGTTTACCTTCAGAAAACCTCTTATAATGAACTCGTGGTACATAAAAGTACTAGTATTTATATCGCTAACAGAGAAGAACCTGCTGCTACGACTGTCGGAGCTGCAGATCACGTGATTTCGCTCTGTTTTGAGCTCCTCCGTAGCAGACAGACGCTCTCTTGGTCTTCCCATCCTTGACCCTGTGGAACACGCAGCATGAGAATGGGAGAGGGTTGCACCAGTAGTTAGTTGGTACTCGTCTTCACTCAAGTTTACTTGAAGATAAAGATAGAAATAATGCTTATATAGCAGTAATAAATTCTTACTATCCATTGTTATGTATTATTTATTGGGATGTGTGTGTATGACGAGATGAATGCCTCTGTATGTATGTATGTATGTATGTATGTATGTATGTATGTATGTATGTATGTATGTTTGTATGTATGTATGTATGTATGTATGTATGTATGTATGTATGTATGTATGTATGTATGTATGTGTATGACTTTCAACTGCATCCCGTAGTGGGAACCTGGATCGGAAGTCGCAGGATTTTAAGGAGTGTGGAATCACCTCTGATTCACAATTGTTCTCGGGTCTATTCTAACCCGGAGTAGTAGCACCCGTTAGGATCCCAGGTATGGGTTAACTAGCATGTGAAGGCGAGAGGCTTAATGGGTAGGACGTTGTTCTCACAATCGCAAGGTCACGGTTTCGATTCCCTGCTTGCCTGTGTGTTGAGTTCTTGAGCCAAACACTTCCGTCAACGCTACTCTAATCCATTCATCTGAAAATGGGTCGGATTGGTGCCCACACGACTCAGGAAAATCACCCGAACGGAGGTCACGCGAGTCATTTTTTGTGTTCAGCGATCGAAAGGATGAATAGTACAACCTCTACTGTGAATACCGATTGGTTGGGATTGGTTGTGCAATCGAAGGATGATGATGGTGTATATATGTATTCATGGGTAGATGCATGTATAGATGTATGACTGCGTACATGTCTTCTGATTGGAGTTTTAAAGTATATTTTGACCTGCGAGATACATAGATAGATAGATTTCTTTATTGGCCACGCAGGGCTAAACACAGAAGGTACAAAATTCAAAGTAGAGCTTTTCTAGTTGGGAAGAAGAGAAGGGGGAAAAGGGGGGCGAATTCCGATCAAAAGGGATCGTGAAAGAAAAAAAATGGGGGTGGTGTGGGGGTGGAGAATTTCGATCTAAAGGGATCGTGTGAAAAAAAAAAGTGGGGCCGATCAATAGGGATCGTGTATCACAGAAATGTCAATGTAAAAAGGGAAAACAGATTATGCTTGTCCAGACAGACATACATACAGATAAATAGATAGATAGATAGATAGATAGATAGATAGATAGATAGATAGATAGATAGATAGATATATAGATAGATAGACTGACACACAAACATAGATAGATAGATAGATAGATAGATAGATAGATAGATAGATAGATAAAATAGATAAATAGATAGGTAGTTGCATAAGTTAGATAAATAGATAGATAACAAGATAGGTTGATAGATAGATAGATAAGATATGCACATACACACATATGTACACACATTTTTGTATGTATGTATGTATAAATTGTAAACATGAATGTATGAACGTATGTGTGTGTATGTGTACAAACACACATGCACACGCACACATTCACACACACCACACACACGTTCATATATATTTATATAAATGCATGTCTAAAATCTAATAAAAGCGTAGTTAGCAGATTTGAGTGAAAGGAACATGTAAAAATAGAAAAGAAAAAAAAGATAAACTGCGAGGAAAACAAAGAAGTCTTTCATAAAACGGCGCTGGAATTTCATAATCAGGAATAGAATTACAGGAATAATGAGAAAGATTTTAGTAAACATAGCGAAAATGGTAATAAAATACGAAATAATATAAATAAAAAAAGCATTTGCTGTATTTAAAATTTATTGGATTGCGTAATAGTGTAATTTGTTAAACTACACACACATGCACACATATACACACATGCACACACACATACACATACACGCACACACACACACTTACACGCACACATACACACACGCACACACACATACGCATGCACACGCACTGACACACATATACGCACACATACTCATACGCACGCACACACACACAACACACACACACACACACACACACACACAGAGCCATTTGTCTTTTTACTTGCTTCAGTCATTTGACTGCAGCCATGCTGGAGCACCACCTTGAAGAGTTTTAGTCGAACAAATCGACCCCAGGACATATATTTAAAAAGCCTAGCACTTGTTCTACCGTTTCCTTTTTGCCGAAACACTAAGTTATGGGGACGTAAACACACCGACACCGGTGATGACGGAACAGATGCAGACAGAAGACACACACACACATATAATGCGACGGGCTTCTTTCAGTTTCCGTCTACGAAATCCACTCACAAAGCTTTGGTTAGCCCGAGGTTATAATAGAAGACACTTGGCCAAAGTGTCACGCAATGGGACTGAACCCGGGACCATGTGGTTGGGAAGCAAGCTCCTTACCGCACAGCCACATATAAACGACGGGCTTCCACATAGTTTCCGTCTACCAAATTCATTCTCAAGCATTAGCCAGCCCAGGGCTATAAAAGTGGAATATACTTGCCTAAGGTGTTGTGCAGAGGGACTGAACCCGAAACCACATGGTTGCAAAGCAAGCTTTTGAACCACACAGCCATGGCTGATAATATCATTTTTTCTTTGCTTTGTTTTTTATTCCAATTTCTTAAACAGAAGTAAAAAGAAAAGCATTGCTGATAACACAACATTTGGCCATTTATGCAGAGAGGCATAAATAACTCAACAGCAGCAACAAGTGTTGTATATTCGTTGTAAACAAACTTAAACAAGGCAGCTAGTCACAGATATTAGTCTGTAATAAAGAACCGTGATATATATATATATTATATATATATATATATATATAAAATCCACATGAGCGTAGAAACTCCAGAATTAGTGTTAAAATGAAGGGCAAGGTTAGTATGTTTATTTCTGTGTTCCTTTCCGTCGAAGAGCATAGGCTCAAAATGTAAAAGACTTTCTCACTTGCCGAGCATTAAACTAATACATGTTTGTTGTTTACATACCCGTCTTCGTCTTTTGCTTTTTTTTTCTAAATTCTCACTATATACATACATATATATATATATGTGTGTGTGTATATATATTTATGTATATATGCATATATGTGTGTGTGTGCGTGTGTTTATATATATATATAGGCAGGGCTGGCCTGCTAGGTAGCCGGCCGAATGCTGGAAAGAGATCATCAACGATCAAACTACAAGGGAAATTCTCTAGAGGAAGAATTCAACGAATTCTATATATTATATCTATATATATATAATTTCACACAACAATGAGGGTAATTAATTAATTAATCAATTTCACCAAGTGTTCAGTATGCAAAGGGACCATTTAGGCGAATTCAAATTATTACATTATATAAAAGGGCTTAGTAAAATAAATTACTTTGCCGCATACTGAACTCATTAGAAATAGCAGCAGCTAAAAAAACTTTTTTAAAACTATTTCTAATACTTAAAGAAAACCCTCCTCTATAGTGCTTGCCTCATTCCAACTCACGCAAATATGGGGTAGAGACATAAAAAATCAAGTGCAAAGGTTATTTGAGAACGTACGTTTCAAGATTAGTCAACACGACACTTCTATCATCAGCTCAGACTCCTGGTTTGGATTTGAAAACACTGAAGTAGGAGCATACCCTTTCGGCCTCCTCTCGCTTCCGAAGATCTACTACCTCGCAACTAACAGTGCCAACAAACTCAAAAATGCAAGCGAAGAATTTCTGCTCTCCCCTTTCCACCAGCGTGGGTTAAATCAGCAAACACTATGCTTTTTTCGGTAAAATCCGCGGCATTATATAGAGAGAGATGAATTATAATTCAACAATTGAGGGTAAAATTAATTAATTAATCAATTTCACCAAGTGTTCAGTATGCAAAGGGACCATTTAACGAATTCAATTATTACATTATATAAAAGGGCTTAGATTAAAATAAATTACTTTGATTTTAACCCACGCTGGTGGAAAGGGGAGAGCAGAAATTCTTCGCTTGCATTTTTGAGTTTGTTGGCACTGTTAGTTGCGAGTAGATCTTCGGAAGCCGAGAGGAGGCCGAAAGGGTATGCTCCTACTTTCAGTGTTTTCAAATCCAAACCAGGGAGTTCTGAGCTGATGATAGAAGTGTCGTGTTGACTAATCTTGAAACGTACGTTTCCAAATACCTTTGCACTTGATTTTTTAATGTCTCTACCCCCATATTTGCGTGAGTTGAATTGAGCAAGCACTATATGAGAGAGGTTTTCTTTAAGTATTAGAAATAGTTTTAAAAAAGTTTTTTTAGCTGCTATTTCTAATGAGTTCAGTATGCGGCAAAGTAATTTATTTTACTAAGCCCTTTTATATAATGTAATAATTTGAATTCGCCTTAAATGGTCCCTTTGCAATACTGAACACTTGGTGAAATTGATTAATTAATTAATTTTACCCTCAATTGTTGAAATTATATTCATCTCTCTCTATATAATGCCGCGGATTTTACCGAAACAGCATAGTGTTTGCTGATTTTAACCCACGCTGTGGAAGGGGAGAGCAGAAATTCTTCGCTTGCATTTTTGAGTTTGTTGGCACTGTTAGTTGCGAGTAGATCTTCGGAAGCGAGAGGAGGCCGAAAGGGTATGCTCCTACTTCAGTGTTTTCAAATCCAAACCAGGGAGTTCTGAGCTGATGATAGAAGTGTCGTGTTGACTAATCTTGAAACGTACGTTCTCAAATAACCTTTGCACTTGATTTTTTAATG
>NW_021829881.1:0-2500 GCF_006345805.1 Octopus sinensis | reverse complement strand
TCCCCGAGAATTTGGGATTATTCTTTGCGACTTCCGTTACCAAGGTGATATATACCCAGTTGACACGGGCTGACACGAGTTTCTTTTAAAGCTAGAAATAAACGTACCATACATAAAATTGGTTGAGACGGCCAAAGAGAGTAGAGAATTCAAACGAAATATTTTGATATATCTGATAAAAATTTCAGTGTTTCGCACTTCAATAGAAATAAGGAGATTGTCTTTTAATGGCTTTTCGGGCTGTGGATTATTTGTAACCTTGCTGGAGCATCGACCAGAATAATAATAGCCAATCTATGATCCCGCTTCAAGGAGAAGTGCTCGGGGAAGTACGAATGT
The DNA here is from genome assembly GCF_006345805.1 of Octopus sinensis. NCBI lineage: Eukaryota > Metazoa > Mollusca > Cephalopoda > Octopoda > Octopodidae > Octopus > Octopus sinensis. The sequence goes on along the minus strand of NW_021829881.1, from coordinate 2,161 downwards.
GGGCTGAAAAGCTCGTAGGCTGTCTATGAATGAGTGATTCTAGAGCTGTGAAATGTTACATGCTTCAATTTCAACTCTTTTGTTTTTATTAATAACTGAATTGTTTCTAGGTAAACTGATATTACACTATTCAAAGAACACTTCAAAAGTAACAAGTAGCGACTTCTCTTGTAAATGGACAAAATTTGCTGAGAAAGGATTTTGTCCGCAAAGTCATTCATATTGACATGCTTCCTACATTAGGAGATGACGCTCCCGCTTAATCAAAAAGGTAAAAGTGAGCAGCTGAATCGTGTAATCGATTCGTGACTTTCTAGAGCGCCATCCCTGACAGGTGTAGTGGATTCGTAGCCTTTCTTACTCTCTCTTTACTCTTCTACTTGTTTCGGTTATTTGACTGCGGCCATGCTGGAGCACCGAGAACTGTTTTCATCGACCTCGGTACTCGTGGGGAGTACGTATGCTTATCATATTACAAAGGGTGAAGTTCATAACAAAGTAACACGAATACTACTACTACTACAACAACTACTACTAGTGCTGCTACTGCTGCCACCGCCAACAACGCCGACGCCACCACCGCCACCACCGCCACCACCACCACCGCCGCTGCTGCTGCTGCTGCTACTACTACTACTACTACTACTACTACTACTACTACTACTACTACTGCTGCTGCTGTTGCCAACGCCAACAACGCCGACGCCACCACCACCACCACTGCTGCTGCTGCTGGTGCGGCTGATGCTACTACTACTACTACTACTACTACTACTACTACTAATAATAATAATAATAATAATAATGATAATAATTATAATAATAATATAAACAACAACAGTAATAATAGCAACAACAATAGTAATTTAGGCTCATGGCCAGCATATTTTTAGGGAGGAGATTCGCCAATACCGTCGAATCCTGTACACGGCTGATGCCTTATTTTGTCGACTCCTGAGAGGTTAAAGTTGACCTGGGAGGGATCTAAAGAGCCGGACCAATTATCGCAACATATATTGTCCGACATTCTAACGGCTCAACTAATTCTATTCTATCGGATTTCTGTCGGTCAGCATCTGATAAAATACCGCGCGGAATTTGTTTCGTCTCTCTGCGCTGAGATATCTAATACTGTTGAGGTCAGCTTTGCCTTTCCTCCGTTGAGAATCGATAAAATAAAGTTTCAGCCCCGTACTGTGGTCGATCGGAGAATCGCAACAGCTTCCGATACTACTCCTTCCGTGTGCTTTCATGTTTGAGGAAACTTACGGAAGAGATGGTATTTGATTTTTGCGAGCTGGCGGAAACGTTAGCGCGCTGTGCGAAATGCCTAGCGGTATTTCGTCTGCCGCTACGTTCTGAGTTCAAATTCCGCCGAGGTCGACTTTGCCTTTCATCCTTTCGGGGTCGATAAATTAAGTACCAGTTACGCTCTGGGGTCGATGTAATCGACTTAATACCTATGTCTGTCTTTGTTTGTTCCTCTGTGTTTAGCCCCTTGTGGGTAATAAAGAAATAGGTATTTCGTCTGCCGCTACGTTCTGAGTTCAAATTCCGCCGAGGTCGACTTTGCCTTTCATCCTTTCGGGGTCGATAAATTAAGTACCAGTTACGCTCTGGGGTCGATGTAATCGACTTAATACCTATGTCTGTCCTTGTTTGTCCCCTCTATGTTTAGCCCCTTGTGGGTAATAAAGAAATAGGTATTTGATTTTTGTACACGTGCGTATTTTCCTCGACCGCTGCAATAAAACATCCGCTGTCAGTTTGTAGTTTCAGGAAATTTGAGACAGAACTTTCGCAGGAGCCAAGTAATAATGAGACTGATCTGCGCCGGAAGACCTACTTCACTCTGGCGTTTTAATTTCGTGGATTAGTGGCAAGGCTGGGCTATTTGCTTAAAGAAACCTGACCACTGATGATTAAGGATTATCGGTACAGCTCGCAGGAAATCTCTGAAATAATTGCAACGAGAAATTAAATCTTGTTGGTTCCTCTCCACGTAGTTAAGCTAAGTCATATAGATTCATAGGGTCGGTTTCCCGGTTCTTGTAGCGAGTGTATTCCCCACCGGATGGAACGCCGGTCTGTTGCAGGATTACTAATTTTTACCAGCTGAGTGGACTGGCGGGAGGTGAAATGAAATGTTTTGCTCAAAAAC
>NW_021829880.1:40000-45727 GCF_006345805.1 Octopus sinensis | reverse complement strand
ATATATAATATATATATATATATATATATATATATATACACTCATATACACACACATATTTACATATAGATGTGTCTGTGTATGTAATGAGAGAGAGATTGATGTATGCAAGCCAAACAAACATACAAATGTGCGTGTGTATATAATTTTGTCCGCATTATGTATACGTAGTCATGTATACACAAGCAATGAGACATAATACACACACACACACCCATATATAATATATATGTATATATATATATATATATATATATATATATATATATACATGCATACTTATATACACCACTATGCATACACAAACACACTCACACACATATATCCAAGTGCACTCACACATACACATGCATACGTATGTACACACATACATGCAGATATACAAATATATGCATAAAGCTGAAATTTAATTATATTTCATTTCTTTTTTATGTCTTTTGCGCAATAATCTTGCGAATGCATATATAATGCTGATAATGAAAACGATGTTTCAAACGTGAGTATCCGCCGAGAATTCTGTGCGGAGTATTGTGCCGGATACTCGATGTTCGCTTCGTCTTTGATATAGACATTATATATGCAACCAGCGAATGTCTACAATAAAATAACAGTGAAGCTTCTATTCCCTGTGTATTCCGATCTTTAGTCCGGGAACATAATTTAAATTTCAAATCTGAATTGGAAATTTTGAGTCGCATATTATTATTCATGTATGAATAACACACACATACATGCACGACGATAGACATAACGCTAACACACACACACATTACTAACACATATACATACATGTATACATATTTAGATTGGTAGATAGATAGATCGATAGAAAAGCAGATAGATCTATACATATATAGACACGTACAGTTAAATATATATATATATACATATATACATACATACATACATACATACATACATACATACATACATACATACATACATGCATACAAACATACGTACGCACATACCGCACAAAATTTAAAGATATTTATATCAATAGGTTCAACTTAGAAAGGATACAAACAATGGAGAAAATCAAATGGGTGGAAGAAAGTTGTTATAAGTTCAACAGCTGTTTCTGGAAGCTCAGAAATACATAATAATGCTAGTAGATGTAGTTCATCACAATATGCAGCCGTAAGGTTGCAATTAACATTGGATAAGGCGAACCTCCGTCATCAGAGTAGAGAAGGTCTTACATATCAGACCATAATGCAGAGAATTTCGTAGATGAAAATGTACGAATTTACGTATGTATGTGTTTATGTATGTGTGTGTTTATGTGTGTGTGTGTTTGTGTATACCATGTATTTTCGTGTTTTCTTTGGTTCTTTCAAGTCAGCCACAGAAATAACCAAAATGCAATTCAAGTGGAATCAAAAGAAATTTTGGAAATCTTAAATTTCTTCTTGCAAGCACTCACCACTCTCCTAACTTTTAAAAAATATTCCATGCGCAAAACAAATACAAACAACTACTCGTCTTCATATTCATAGAAAAATAACCAAAACCATAAGGAACTCTCAGTTCTCTGCTGCTACAAAATACAAAAAAATATATTCAGAATAAGTCCTGAAACCACAAAGAAAATAAGTAACATCGAAATTTTCATCCAATTCTACTGGCAAGAAGTAATTCTATATCAGAGAATAAACACAAAATGGCGAACATCAACATTTTATATTCGGCAAAGAAAAGAATGAGAGAGAGAGAGACGTGTAGAGAGGGAGAGATGTAGAGAGAGAGAGGAGGAAGAGAAAGCGAGTGAGAAAGAGATCCCATGTGATAATGGATCGTTAACGTAAGTTTTACTAATATTTACCAAAACATTCGATATTATATTATTATTATTATTATTATGGTCGTCGATTTATACTTGTAAACGAATGGAATGGAGATTTGTAAAACAAATGGAAGAGAAAGAAAAGTTCTTGAAATGAAGACAGCGTTGTGGAGTTCTTGGAAATTTGGTCGGAAAGAAGAAAAACAAACCCGAGAAAGTTCTTTTCTCCGGATATGTTACGAAGCAGAGACCACCACCAGGACTACCACCACAACTACTACCACTACTACTACTACTACTACCACCAACATTAGTATTACTATTACTAGTATGGTTGATGCGAAGCTATAATCTTCAACTACTCCTGCTACTACTGCTGCTACTACTTCTACAACAACTACCACTACTACTGCTACCACTACCCAGCTACTACTATTACTACGACTACTACTACTATGGATATAATGATGCAGAGGTCACCAGATCTGTAACTACTACTACTTCTACTACTACTTCTACTTCTTCTACTACTACTACTACTACTACTACTACTACTACTACTACTACTACTACTACTACTACTACTATACTATCACTGCTGCTGCTGCTGCTGCATTAGAAATGGTAACTAACCTCACTACCGCTCCCAAAATATATTTCATCCCATTGATGAACCCAACACGTAAAGCATTCTGAGATGGTAACAGGACAAGTTCACCATAGCAAAATATTTCAAATATTTTCACCGAGGTACGCAGACGTCAGTAGGAGGCGGGTGGGACATAGACATCAGGGTATAGAGAACAGAGAACAATAGCTAAAGATAAATGTAAGACAAATACTCCCTTTTCTAAACAATGGTGAAACCTTATCCCAAGCTGAAAATGAAGGAATGTGTCAACAGTTTAATCTGTGAAGTAATACGGAATAAAATGGCAAAATATTTAATGGAATTTTTTTTTAAATTTAAGGAAACAAACACTTGCAGACGAGAGACAATAAATAACAGAATTGAAGAACCAACCAATAGTTTAAGGAAGAGACGGGACGATTGGGCGCAGCTGTTTGGTAGCTGCACTTTCTGGCACTAGAGGTGAACACACACACGCGAGAAATATGTTCACACACATAAGCAAAAAGAAGAACAGAGGAGAGACAGAAAACGAGGAAAACATTGAAACGTCGGATGTCAAATAAGTCATCCTCGAACCAGCCAGCGATGTCGAATAAGCGACGGCAAAACAGCTGCGCCAAAACGTTTCCCTCAGATTGTCTCAGATCTGAATTCCATACAGTTCCTAACAAAATCATCATGGAGATAAACTAAGCGCACGCTAACGTTCTTAATAACACGCGCAGTCAGAAAAGGCATTTCATTACAACCAAAACATCATCTGTTAACTATAAACCTAATTGAATGTTTTTTTTTTGTTTTTTTTTTGTTTTTTTTGTTTTTGTTTTCTACATTTTCGAACTAACACTAAAGAGTATCATAAAGCACTTACAGAACAGACAAAAGGCCCGGATGCAACATGACGAATGAATTCTTATGTTTACGAGTAATAAATACCAGCACCACCAGAGTATCCGCCGTATATCGTGTATGAATTCCTCTCTCTCTCTCTCTCTCTCTCTCTCCTCTCTCTCTCTCTCTCTCTCTCACACACACACACACACACACACACACACACACACACACACACACACACACACACACACACAAAGAAGACGAAAACAGCATGGAAACCTCCAAGGAATCTAGAACCAAATCAACATTTCTATAAATACGTTATAACTAATGCAATGTCCGCGCTATCGCATACATACATGAATATATATCTTTTCTACTCAAGGCACAAGGCCTGAAATTTTGGGGGAGGGAGCTAGTCGATTAGATCGGCCCCAGTACGCAAGTGGTACTTAATTTATCGACCCCGAAAGGATGAAAGGCAAAGTCGACCTCGGCGGAATTTGAACTCAGAACGTAATGGCAGACGAAATACCGCTAAACATTTCGTCCGGCGTGCTAACGATTCTGCCAGCTCAATAAGTATCCGGACTGAAAACCATGGTAACGCAGTTAAAGCCTGCAGAGTAAAGCAGCTTGGCCAAGATTGACCGTGAATTCCATTGTGCATGCGCACTCAGTTTTAACGTTCTAGCTTACTTCCGCTGTTTACAGCAATGCTTCGAAGGAAGGTGCGTAGCGTGTGATCGTCGCATTGACCAATAAAAAAAAGTTGTCATGGCGATACCTGCGCAGTGGCCTACACAAAGTTGGAGAAAGTGTATGGAGAGGAGTGTATGATAGGCACGCAAGTATACGAGAAATTGAAACATTTCCTAGATGTGGGTGCAGCGGGAGGGGAAATTGTTGAATCACCCTGCATGAGTTATCAGAGGATGTGCAGATTAGTTACGGTTTAGTTCAGCCCAGTATCACTGAGATTTCTATATGGGATGCCTGTCTGCAAACTTTGTGCCAAAACTGCTTTCAGCTGACCAAAAGGACACTCAGATTTCAGTTGCAGAAATCTTGCTTGTGACAAGAAAGATTAAAATGTTTTGAAAACTTTGCCTCTGAACAGGTATCGCCAAGCTTTTGACAAGATTTCATGCAGATTCTCTGCTCAATTTTATCATGGTCAATGCGACGATCACACGCTACACACCTTCCTTAGAAGGACTGCTGTAAACAGCGGAAGTGAGCTACAGAGTGAAAACTAAGTGTGCAAGCATAGCAGAGGTCAAGGTCAATCTATGCTATGCGGCTTTACTCTCCATGCTTTAGCTTCGTTACTATAGGAACAGTCTGGATACTAACTGATCAGGCCACATATATGTATATGTATGCATGCATGCATGTATGCATCTATATATAATTATGTATGTATGTATGTATCAATCTATATATATATATATATATATATATCACCGTGATCACTGTGACCGACCAGGCTATCAGATGTTGCTACACATCGCTGGTAACAATGCCCCTTGCATTGTTTTAGCCTTCAAATGATGCCACCCCACAGGCTAAGCGAGCAGGCCAACAGAAGAAAGAGTGAGAGAGAGTTGTAGCGAATGAGGGATCGCCCCAACACCCTGCAGGAGCTTTTAGGTGTTTTTTGGCTCAATAAATACTCAAAACACCCGGTCTGGGAATCGAAACCGCGATCCTACAACCGCGAGTCTGCTGCCCTAACCACTGGGTCATTGCGCCTCCACACACACACACATGTATGTATATATATATATATATATATGTATGTATGTATGGACAACGATAGATACGAAGGTGCACGGCTGGACAGGAAGTTCCTTTCTAATGGATCTGTTGTCGCTGATGTCCCTTCTAACAACACCATGCAATCCACCTTTCCCAATTGCACAATTGCAGCCCATTTTCCAGTAGCCATCTTGGACTTCCTTTGCTGCCCTTCGGTAATTTGGACCTGGACGAGCTGGGCTTGTCAGAAACCGGCGAAACTTTAAGCCACATACAGCCGAACCGGACTGTATTCTTTTACTCTTTTAATTGTTTCAGTAATTTGACTGCGGCCATGCTGGAGCACCGAATACACACACACACACACACAACACACACACACAGACATTCACACACACACACACACACACACACAAGGATATTCGCAATATTGAAATGCATACCAATAGGCATAAAGAATGTAAATAAATACAAACAGGATCCCCAACATAAATAAACACACAAACACACACAAATACACACACACGCACACACGCACACTTGCACGCAATCTGCGTGTAACTGAGGAAGTTTTATTTGTAATATGGTAAGGTAATATGATTTGGTTTACTACACTTACCACCACCACCACCACCACCGCTGCTGCTACTACTACTACTACTACAACTACTAGAATTGCGGTGGTGGCGGTGGTTGTAGCAATGTGTAGAAC
>NW_021829880.1:20000-35000 GCF_006345805.1 Octopus sinensis | reverse complement strand
ATATATATATATATACATGCACATATATAGAGAGATACGCACACATTCACGCACATAGATAGATAGATAATACGTGTGTCGGTGCGTTTATGTGTATATGTGTTTGAGTGAATAAGTATATGCGTGTATGCCTCTGTGTGTGTGTGCGTGTGTGTGTGTGTGTGTGTGCGCGTGTGCGTGTGTGTGTGTGTGTGTGTGTGTGTGTGTGTGTCTACGCAATAATTACAATCACAAGTTGAACACTATTGGAAATGATATAAAAATCTAAATGGTGGCTGGAAATCTCGCGAGATTTGGAGTCAATATAATTAGGAGACTAGTGATGGTGGCGGAGTGGTTGATTAATGAAAACTGGAGAAAGGTTCGATCCCCAGAGACTGCAGCAATTTCGAGTGGTATGACATTATAGGGTCTCGCCGGAATACCTCTCTCAGCTTTTAGTCGATTATCCTATTACGAGACTTGCTCTCTGTTGTTCTTGTGCATGGTGGCGGTGGCAGTGGTGGCGGTGGCAGTGGTGGTGGTGGCAGTGATGGTGGTGGGGGTCATGGTGGTAGTGGTGGTGGTGGTGATGGTGGTGGCAGTGGTGGTGGTAGCGGTGATGGTGGTGGCGGTGGCAGTGGTAGTGGTGGTGGTGGGTGGTGCAGTGGTGGTGGTGTTGGTGGTAGTGATGGTTCTGGTGGTGGCGGTAGGAGTGATGGTGTTGGTGGCGGTGGTATTGTTTACTCGTTTGTCTTATTAATTTTATTGGTCTTGTGGTTATTGTGGCGGTGCCGTTGGTGGTGATGAGGGTGGTGGTGGTGGTGGCGGTGGTAGTTGTGATGGTGGTGGTGGCGCTGCTGATTGTACTTTGTTATGATTTTGAATGAAGACTGATTTTATAGTTGTATTATTGATGCTGTTACTATTGGTAATAGCGGTGGTGGTGGTGGTGGTGGTGGCCATGGCGGCGGTGTTGGTGGCTATTGCAGCAATTGTGGTGGTGGCGGTGGGATTGATGGTTGTCGTAAAAGCGGTGGTAGTGCTGCTGATTCTGATATTGTCCTATTGTTAATTTAGACACTGATTTTGTAGCTGTGGTGTTGTTGATGCTGCTGCTGCTGCTGCTGCTAGTTTGGTGGTGATGGTGGTAGCAGCGGCGGCGGCGGTAGTGGCAGTAGCGGTGGTAGTGGTGGTGATGGTGTTGTAGTTGTTGTTGTGGTTGTTGTTGTCTGGTGGTGATAGTGTTGATAGTATTAGTAAGGTTTTTTTCTTTTTTTCCCCATATACTAAATGCGCAAGAAGGGCCAGCGCCCCTTGCCGCCTCAACCTCCACCCCATCCCAGGACCGATCAGTTTGAAGTCGCTCATATTCTGCTTAAACAGTTCCAGGATTGTATCTTCAGGAATGGTATCAACAAGTCAGAATTCCGGCCGGAACAAACGCTGGTGAAGAAGGACTCCCATATTGCTGTTACAGTCGTCGTTATTGTTGTAATTGTTGTTGTTGTTCTTGCTGTTGTTGTTCTTATTCTTGCTGTTCTTGTTGTTGTTACTGTTTTTGTTGTTTAGCCCTGGGTCCACGCTTATCCAGCAAACATTTTATGTTCCAAGAAGTTCCAACCTTTTAGTGCATCTAGAACACTCAGGCTGCTGGTATTTATAGAGTGTTACGGTTAAACACTTCCGGTATGCAAATTAGGGACTCCTTCATAGAATAACTGCTGCATTTGTTGAGTATATATACCGTTTGGCTGAGTGTTTCTCTGGAGACTGTCAAAAAGATGTGGATGCCTCTGATGAGATCCCAAGATGGTTCGAAAATCAATTAAAGTGTTAATCATTCTTTTCAGTCTACAGAGAAATGGTCAAAATTTGCCGTTTCTGATTATACCATATGTTACATATATATTTATATATAGATATATATATATATTTATACATATCTATTCATTTATATATTTATTAAGTGCATTACCTGTCTTGCTAACATACAGTTCTTAGCACCAGCACCACCGCCGTTACCACTACTACCACCACTACCACCACCACGGCCTCCACCATCACTATCAACACCGCCACCCTCCCTTCCATAGCTCTAACCAAACTGACACCGTCCGCACCGAATCTCATCTGCCAGTTTTCTCGGTCACTCTTTGCTTTTATCTCAATTACAATTTACACCTTTCCCATTTTTACTTTTACCTGAGTTTATATATTTCACCAACTCTCATCTTACCTTTACCTGAGATTGTATCTGTCACCCCACCCCCCATCTACGCTGCCCTTACTTTTATCACTTCGTCTCTGCAACGCACACACTTTTACTAAATCCCCATCTACTCTCTCTCTCTCCCTTCTTCTCCTTCTTCTTCTTCTTCTTCTTCTTTTCTTCTTCTTCTCTTTTTCCTTCATACATATGCCTGCGCATGTGTGTGAATAATGCAGTTTATATATGTCTGTGTGTGTGTGTATGTTCGTATGTGTGTGTACATATATTATTATATATATATATGTGTGTTGTGTGTGTATATATATATATACATATATATATATATATATGTATATATACATATATACATATTAATAGAAATATATATACAAACATACGCACATGTGCATACATATATGTATATAACTACAAATAGACAGAGAGACAGACAGACAGACAGACAGACAGACAGACAGACAGACAGACAGACAGACAGATAGATAGATAGATAGATAGATAGATAGATAGATAGATAGATAGATAGATAGATAGATAGATAGATAGATAGATAGATAGATAGACAAACATAACCATACAAAGACACACACATGGTTTATTGTTCTCCTATCTGAAGGTTTCGTGCCGTCCATCTTATTCATTGGTTAAAATTAAAATAATGCCAGGTATACGTAAATAATCCGGTTTAGCAACTAGCAAATATATCTGTATTGCGTTCACGTGTACAAGAGAGAGAGAGGGGGAAGTTTGTTAGTCTGGGGAGGGGTGCATGAATCTAAATTTTCGAGTGACTTTGTAAAAGGACCATTCTAGTGACGAGACCATCAATGAACGAAAGACGTTCAAGCGTCTTTCACAAAAAACATCGTGTTTGATTTCGATTGTTCATCGATAGAGTCATCTTTAAACTGTATCAACTCTTCGGTAGGCTTTCCTTCTGCGGGGACCCAAACCCAGTTCTAAGGGTAGAAATGAAGAAGGACATCTTTGCCCGCAACCCCGAGATTCCACAAATACACAAAGCCTAACATGCTTCGTAGCAACGGCCAGATTGCAGCGAAGTCGTGCAGAGAAGCTTCGCATACAGAATGCTCTCATTTGGGGTCTACGGACTATCTATTATCAAGAGATAGTCACCGTACACCAGTCACCACGTGCTAGAGTCAATAAGGCTGCTATTGGCAGAGACAGTTGCAAAGAATAATCTAGAAACAATTACACAAAGACAACAAGAAGAGAAAACATTTAATTTACATAGAAAATAAGTGGAATACATTAATGTGTTGTGGAAGGTGTCTTTGCTAAGGAATCCCTTCCAGGGTAATGAGGTGAGGATTTTTGTGTTATTAATAAACACATACACGAAACCTGCGGTATCAGACTCTGTTTCATCTGATCAGAGAGAGAGATCCAGAAGATAACTTCTGACCACTGTTAAAAACTATTATCAAATTATTTCAGTCTTTTACGAATGCCATACGTATGGATTTGTTTGATGAAATGAGAGCCATACATCAGATGTGTGACTACACAGGCACTCCACTAAATTAGAGGAAAATTTGAGTCAGCCACAAATTTTCTTAAATGTGTTTTAATATTCGATTAGTTATAAATACTTTTAGTTAATCTTTCATTTCAGACACTGTGAAAATAGCGGAGTTATCAATATTAAATTCACTAATATGTAATAATTGGGTGTCCTCGCTTTTGCCATCCTAACGAGAAAGAAACTAAAATCCGAAATATATTCTAAACTAGCTTAAAAGCCACCCAATAGAGAGGATTTTAAACTAGCTCCTGTGGAGGGCTTTTCATTGGGCCTTGGGCCCAACAATGACACTTCATGCATTGAGTACATTGAGTAGATTTGATTAAACTTGACCAATATTTATCAAGCAACAAACAATTTCCATCAAAACAATTATATGATTTGTCGAGTTGGAACTTATTGCAAAGCTGCATGATAAACATTTTTTGTCTTTCCATTCGGGGTCAGTACAAATAGCTTGTTTCTATTCCTTACCCTTGAACAACCAGCATATAGCTGGCCGTAGGCAACAATAAACTTAACTTTTAAAAGTTCAACGATAATTCTTCTGCCGCCACTAAATTTAAAGACAATTTGATATATGTCGGGCCTCACTTTTCGTGCAAACAATTATTTTTTGTAGCTGCTACGTATCTAAACTCCTGTTCGTAGTTTGAAAGAAAATAAGTCCATTGTCGCTAAACACTATTTTAAAGTGCGATTTTTATGGTTTGGAATTGCTTTAAACGTATTTGACTATAAAGATGTTTGAAATTCAGTATTTTTTAGTATTCTTTAAGGTAATAATAAAATAGGTCCTACAAATTTTATTGATATCTGGAAAAAATGCTAAGTTTCCAACATTTTTATGTACTTCAGTTCCGAACGTTATGAAGCGCGTGTTATGGTTATTAGAGACAGATTCTTTTTCAAAATTTTAGTATTGAAAAAAGTACTTTTTAGAGAGTAGATTTAGAATTATTTAACGTAATAATAAAATTAGTCGAATCTATTTTCCTGCAGCCGGAGTGTGCTGGGTTTTCATAGCCCCGACGGATTGAAAATAGGTCCGACAAATTTTATCAATATCTGAAAAATACTAATTTTCCAACATTTTTATGGTAGAGTTTTATGAGAGGTAATATTGTATGAGAGAGTGAGTTCAATATTTCAATTCCGAACGTTATGAAGCAAGAGTTAGGGTTAAATTACTTAATACAGATAGAAGTCTCATTGAATAGTGAGAGAGGGGTAAAGTATGAGGAATAGTAGAAGTGTCATTGAATAGTGAGAGAGAGAGAGAGAGAGAGAGAGTCGGAGAAGTAAATTTGAAAAAGTGTGACACACTGACACACTGGCATTCGCTTTCGTATTTATTATCATAGAAGTATATTCAAATATCATAATGCTTTCGAAATGATAATATATATATATATATATAGAACAAATCGATTACATATTAATGAGATGTTGTTACAATAAGGGCAGCATATATACTAGTGGCCGGACCTTAGGTTTCGAAATTTAATTAGCAAATAAAATAATTTGCAAGGCGAAGTTCTCATTCCTTCGAAATTACTGTTAACTGTGGTTTGAACTTTTTGACTGTTCTTTCTAGTATGTTAGGCAACCTGGTAATGGCTTGCCTCTTTGTGTATAAATATACACGAATTTTTATATGAAAACTATGTCTATTGACTTAGTATACATACCAGGCCACTGGTAGAAAACATTTCTATAATTTTTTCGTACCCTATATTAATTTAAGAAACAAGTGTATATATATATACATACATGCATATATATGTATGTATTTATATATATATATATATATTTCTAAATGCTGTATTTGTTTTCCGTGAAAGTTTGGCGCGCTGTTAGTTGGGGCATTTGAATTATAACGTCGGATGTAATCAATTGAACCACACGCGTATTTATCATTATGGTAAAATCTGGCGTGTGATTGAGTGGATTTCATCCAGATGTTGGCTGACGAGCTACAAATGGATTTTTTTTGTAAGTAAAATTACATTAATTCATTAATAGCGAAACAATTGTCCCAAAATAATCTGTATTTTTGTTATTTTTTATTTGCCCTGTCCGTGTGAGCACAATCGTACTGACTTCATGGGAAACATGTATTTTCGTTATATATATTGGACCTTTGGATTACTGGTGCTAGAGTGAGCCATATAGTGACCACCTCTTATTTATTTGTAAAAATATTATAATATGTTATAAATATTATATAATCCCGGTTTCTCGGAGCACTAGGCCACTTGGTGTTGAATAGATATATACTATAAATTAGTATCTAATTCTCTCACCCTTATTAATTAATTATAATTATGCTGCATTTATTTCTAAATGCTGTATTTGTTTTCCGTGAAAGTTGGCGCGTGTTAGTGGGGCATTTGAATTATAACGTCGGATGTAATCATTGAACCACACGCGTATTTATCATTATGGTAAAATCTGGGTGTGATTGAGTGGATTTCATCCAGATAGTTTTGGCTGACGAGCTACAAATGGATTTTTTTTTTTGTAAGTAAAATTACATTTAATTCATTAATAGCGAAACAATTGTCCAAAATAATCTGTATTTTTGTTATTTTTATTGCCCTGTCGTGTGAGCTAACAATCGTACTGACTTTTGGGAAACACTGTATTTTCGTGGTTGAAACCTTTTGGTAACTGGTGCTAGAGTGAGCCATATAGTGACCACTCTCTTATATTATTTTGTAAAAATATATAATAGTTATAAAATATTCTAATAATCCAGGTTCTCGGAGCACTAGGCCACTTGGTGTTGAATAGATATACTATTAAATTAGTATCTAATTCTCTCACCCGTATTAATTATTATAATTATGCTGCATTTATTTCTAAATGCTGTATTTGTTTTTCCGTGAAAGTTTGGCGCGCTGTAGTTGGGGCATTTGAATTATAAAGTCGATGTGTAATCAATTGAACCACACGCGTATTTATCATTATGGTAAAATCTGGCGTGTGATTGAGTGGATTTCATCAAGAAGTTTTGGCTGACGAGCTACAAATGGATTTTTTTTTTTTGTAAGTAAAATTACATTTAATTCATTAATAGCGAAACAATTGTCCCACAATAATCTGTATTTTTGTTATTTTTATTTGCCCTGTCCGTGTGAGCTAACATCGTACTGACTTTCATGGGAAACATGTATTTTCGTGGTTGAACCTTTTGGATTAACTGGTGCTAGAGTGAGCCATATAGTGACCACTCTCTTAGATTATTTTGTAAAAATATATAATATGTTATAAAATATTATAATAATCCAGGTTCTCGAGCACAGCACTAGGCACTTGGTGTTGAATAGATATACATTAAATTAGTATCTAATTCTCTCACCCTTATTAATTAATTATATATATATATATATAATATATATATATAAATATTACATATTATGTATGTATTTACACACACACACACACCACACACCACCACATATATATATATCTATATATATATATATATAATATAATATATATTACTGTCATCCTCTTTAGTGCCTTATTATTTAAGACACTCAACCGGTTCGATTTCCGACGGGGTTCTTTCAGTTTCCGTCTATCAAATCGATTCACAGGTCTTTGGTCGGTTCCAAGTCTGAAGCAGAAACTCAAGGTACCATGTAGTCGGACTGAACCCGGAACCATGTGGCTGGGAAGCAAACGCCTTACCACGCCGCCACACCTGTAACAGCATATATATCTTCACATTTCTGGTTCCCAATTCATCGAACACAAATCAAGTTAAATGACACAGAGTTACCAACTCCAAGAGGCAAACCGAATACCCATTGAAAGCTACTTTTTGAATGCCGATGTAGACAGAGTGAGTACCAAATTTCAATACTAACTAAATACGATGTCACTGCTATAACTTTGTATGTTTGTCGAATTAACATTCAAAGGTATTTATTTGAAAGCGAGCTTCACAAGCATTCAAAGTTATGACTTTGGAATCCGACTGAATTGCCATTCAAAGTTATCAAGGCTTCCAATCAAATGATATTTATAAACTGGGTATTTTGTAATTTGATAGATTCATTCTTTGCTATCGTATATTCGTTCGCACACCCGCTCACACATCACATTGCTATTATTATTATTATATTATTATTATTGTTATTATTATTATTATTATTATTATTATTATTATTATTATTATTATTATTATTATTATTATTATCACTGCACATACACACGCACATACATACATACATACATACATACATACATACATACATACATACACATTCGCTTGAATTGCACTTAACAACAAGAACTTACTGTGCACTCTTCAATATGTTGCGTAGGATACAACGGTATTTGTGTATGCACATATGTATAGATGCATCCGTGTATGTATGTGTATGCTTGCGTGTGTGTACATACATATAAACGCATATATATATATATATATATATATATATATATATGTATGTATGCGTGCACATGCATATGATTTTATATATACATAGATATATTTACACGATATATATATATATATATATTTAGTATATATTCAATATTCAATTTTAGGTGACAGCTGAGAATTAGTTAACTTTATTTCTAAAAATAAGGAAAGATAACAAAAATAAAATAAAATAAGAAAACTAATAGAAAAACAGGTCAAATAATACTAAAATAATCACGACAAGCTGAAACATTTTAATAAAAAAACTAACGAGCAACGCAAACAAGAGAAACGGTCGATTCAATAGTCTGGTGCAGGACGCGTTCAATTCTGTCCGGTCAATACGGAGAAGGTTTTTTTTTCACCGATTTGCTGTACAAGCCTACAGTTTGCTCTGAACAAATAACTGGCAATTTTTTCGCGTTGGTTTTATTTTATTTTATTTTTGTTGTTTAGGAGAGCCGGGTGGGTAGTTGTGAATTTGTTAGCTTTGTCCATATGCATAAAGCCACGTTACATATGTGTGTGTGTGTATGTGTGTGTATGTTTGTATACATGCAGACACACACACATACACACATACACACACTTGCAAGCACGCACACACACACATACAATCACACGCACACATACACACACACACACACACACATATATATGCATACGAAATTCCCGGCCTAAAATATGAAACAATGTTAGCTAGATTGTTGTTGGCCGATAACAGTTTGCTCAAAGTAGCTGCCCTCAGCTTCCACGGTGGTCTTAAGATAGCCCCAGAAACTGGCGCATGTGTTCCTCACTGTGTCCCTGAGAAGATCTTCGAACACCTCTCTTAAGTTCTGGCATTCAACTCGGCCTCGCGGTCGCAGGCAGAGCGGTTGGCGTCATCCTCGACCGCACCCCATACATAGTAACTCGTTGCATTACAATCGGGGGGATTAGGCGGCAAGAAATTGGAGTTGTTCAAGTGATGGAAATTCTCTGATAACCACTTCTGACTTTTGCCAAAGGTATGGCAAGAATCTGAATCCAGCAGCAATCCTCTCCGGCCAGGGTTTGACCACCATCCCCATCAGCTTCACATAGCCGTCTGAACTAAGACTAAGTCCCCGTTCAGAGATGTGGGAATCAGTATTGGCCTTTAGACGCAGGCAGAACACCTGCTGTGTCCCGCCTTGCAAGTCATGGCTTTGTAGTCTCCGTTGCAGCTGTTCATGTCACGGCTTACAGCCTTTACAATGTTCTCAGGGCATTTCACAGCAGTCATAATACTGGTATTTAATAAACGTTCAGTATATTAAACTATTGGAAAATAAAAAATTCCTGACATCGGGCTACAAGTAAGCTTAGATACTAAGAACCCTCCTAGATATCCTAGCTGTCCTTGATAATACCGTTTTCTGAAGCTGCACTATACTTGGCCTTATGCCTGTTTCCTCTATCCATCCGTTCAAATCTTTAGGGATAGTTCCTAATCCACATTTGACCACAGTGATACATTTTACCCACACTTTCCACAGGTTCTGTAATTCAATGGCTCCTTTGCCATTTTCTCTATACCTCTCATATTGACCTTTTCATCATTTGGGACTGTAAAGTCAATTATCTGTCACTTTCTATTCTCTTTGTCTACTTCTACTGAATCAGGCCTTCTAGCTTCTATTATTCTGTCAGTCTGAATGTTAAAGTCCCACAACATCTTGTATCTTTTACCTTCCAGCACTTTACTATTGTCTTTCACTATAAACCAGTCAAAACATTCTCTTGCCAGTCAGTAGTATGTCTCTGCTTTCATATATTGGGCAATTTGTTACGATAATATAAACCGACATTGACGTGTACACAAAGAAATAATTGTGTGTGCGTTCGTGTGTACGTATGTGCATGTGTGTGTGTGAGCATGTGTGTTTGTGTGTGCGTGCGTATTTTAGAATGAGGGTGTTTTATTTTTTTTAGTCCTAAACGTAAGAGAAACTTCTGAATATACACGATAGAGTTTATACATTCATCAGAAATAGAATCGGAAACCGTTCATTAGTATTAAATGAGAAAAAGCTTAACAGATTTGCCAAATCATTACAAAATCCACGAGGATGGATTAGCATTAATTGCATATTTGTAATTAAGCCATATAAGGTTTCTATGTCTTTTGTTTTATTTCTGGCAGAATACATTCATTAACTTCAATTTGTTCGACACACCTTCACTTTACTTATTTCTGAATCGCTATCTTGTTGTACTTGCAATGGTCTTGAAAGAAAAGATTTCAACAGTTCGCGTAAAGTTTATATAATAAATATCATATTTAGGCAAGCAATAAGTTTAGAGTTTTCTGCCAAGTCAGTGTTTTAATTCTTGGCGCCAAGACAAACCTTGTAGCCAAGTTTCGTATCTTAATTCTCTTTTTCCATGGTTCTTTTAAACATACGCGTGAATGGCGTTGTTTAAACCGTTATTATTTTATATCAGTATCCGGCTTTTTTTAGCCTCTTTCTCGTATTTTGACATTCTACTGCTTTCTCATCGACTTAGTAAATGTTTCGCTGTTGGATTTTGTAAAACATTCATTTATGATCGCATCTAACTCTGAATGTCGGAACAATCATCATGGCTGTTGTTAACATAGTTGTCCTTCACGACTCTATTCAACCGTAATGTTTGATGTCGGCACAATTTTTTTCTTCCTTTCTGACCGTATTTATCCACAATGAATGTTATACAACCATGAGCTTTCTCCTCAGCCATATTGTTTAGTGTTGCTGTTCTATTCTTTCAAGATTGTGTTCTTCCATATTTAGCGCTATTCTTACAGCATTTTATTCTCATTGTTTGCGTACGGCCATGATAGTTTTTACTTCTCCGATGGCTGTACACTGCAATGAAGTTTAGTTTTCGTTCAGTATCCTTCCTTTTCTTTCTCATTATTACCAGCCATTATCATAGTTATTGCTACAATATTTTATTCTCAAAGTGTTTAGCTAATATTTTGTACGGCCAGCCTCATTTGTACGACAACGGTTCTACTCAGCCACGAAGTTTAGTCTTCAAGCAGTGTTCCTTCTTTCTACTTCTGTTCAACCAAAACGGTCGGCATTTTTATAATATTCCGTCAGGGACATATTATGGCTCAGCATTTGTGGGGGGGTTTCCGAAATGATTTAAGCCTTGCTGAGAAGAAATATTTTCAGAGAGCTTTTAACGTATTTCATCCTCCGGTAGATATCTTGTGAAAGTACGTGATGTAGGAGTTTGGGTATTTGGTTCACGATCGTTAGGTGGTGAGTTCGATTCCCGACGGCGAACTGTGTCCTTGAGCAAGACATTTTATTTGACGTTGCTTCAAACTACTCCACTTGCAAAAATTAGCTGTACCTGTAATTCAATGGGGGCCAACCTTGTCACATTCTCTGTGTCACGCTGAATGTCACTCAGAACTACATTAATGACACGCGTTTCTGTGGAGTACTCAGCCACTTGTACGTTAATTTCGCGAGCAGGTTGTTCTGTTGATCAGATCAACTGGAACCCTCGCCGTCGTAACCGACGGAGGGCCAGGCCCCCAGATAACTTGTGCGTTAGATGTAAAAATCATTGCTAACGATAGTTCGTTGATGTTGACATTTTTGGGTTGCCTCAAGCTTTGTGAATGAAATTTGTTCCTTACTCAAAGACATATAACCTTTGCCCATACATAATGGTCATTAAGACTCCTGCTAGAGTGTCCTCTGTGAACTCTTTGTATATTTTAGTCAAAAGATTTCCATAAAATCTAGACGTTGTACGTTGAACTTACTATTCACCGTACACCATATGCTAGTATCTAAATATCCGACTCTATATATCACAGGTCATTCATATTATATTCTAGTTTTTGTAGTTATTCACCAGGGGGCGTTATTTCATTATCACGTGTAATGCGTGATAATGAATACTCCAACGAACTGTTTTTAGACTGACAGTATTTATATACAGAGAAGTTTTGATAGCTCGATACGTGTTATCACATATTTTCATGTTGTCTCTTGTGATATTACCGATAACTTTTAATAAGAGAATGGTTGGCCTTTTTCCAATTCTCTTTAAAAACTGTCTGTTGTCTAAAGACATTTTCGAAAATTTGGAAGAATTCGCCTCAGACTGCGACTGCAAATCGTTTTTAACTTTTATATTATTCCAAAGTCATCCCCTGACGGATTGGTTTTATAAACCGGCAAATGAAGGAGTGGGTAGTGGTGGTGGTGGTGGTGGTGGTTGGCGGGGAGCGACAGCAGTTTGCTTACATTCTTTAGGTTCGGTTCTCGGCCGGCTTTTGGTTGGACCTCGATGTCTCTCTATTACAGGAACTGAAGTAAGTTACTTGTCAGCGATAATTAATAATTTGAGAAATTAAAGATACTTGGTTTATAAGTTATTTAACGTCTACAAATCTGTGGGAATTTAGTTCTGGTAATGCTTTAGCCAGTAATTCTTTCACACGGGATCCGATGGCAACGGAATGGTTCAGTGAAATCAGCGATACTCACTGATTTAAATTCAAAACCGTGAGAAGTTGCCTGAATATCTCTATCGTTTCCTTCTTCGTTCCTTGTTCCATAGTTTTCTATCTTCATGGAATTGTGTTTGCTTGCATGTGTGTGTGTGTGTGTGTGTGTGTGTGTGTGTGTGTGTGTGTGTGTGTGTGTGTGCCTCATTTCTCTTTTACTTATGTCAGTCATTGGGCTGCGACCATCCCGCAACACAGTGTTGAAGACTTATTTAAGACTAGTACGTTTGCCGAACCGCTAACTTAAGCACAAAAATATAAACCAGCGCCGGCTGTCAGCAGGCGGTGGGGCGGGGAGAGAAAAAATTGACATAAAGACACACGCGCTCACACATGTATATACATACATATTAGTGGATGTGTGTGTGTACATGCGTATTTATATCTATATATATATATGTACATGCATATATATGTGTATGCATATATATATACATATATACAAAGTTGTAAATAACGAGAATATAGTGTGGTAATATTTATTTTTATATCACAACAATTGTTTCGCGACTTAAAACACGCAAAGATAATTTGTTTTATTATATTTTATAAGTAAACTACTTATAAATATGCATTAATAGAAAAGAATACTTAATGCTGATACATCGAACAAGAATTACATTACCGTTTTTAGATATCTCCATGTGTATTATTTCCATTATCATCATAGTTCATGTACATTTCTTTTCCTCACGAGATCGATAAAATAAGATAGGAAGAGAAATTACACCTCAAAGGCAAAAACACAGCAGGGCCGCAGTAATATCGTTGAAACCAGTGACATTAGGTTTATATGTGTAAGTGTGCGTGTATGTTTGTGTGTGTAATATCTCTCTCGTGCATGTGTGTGTGTGTGGGTTTAGGGTTGAATATGGATGTGTATGTTTTTCTTGTGCGGTGTGGGGGCAGCTCTCAACGGACCAACCATGAGGTAGACAATGATAATTCAAATTCAAATCCAATAGTGTATTTATGTCATAAGGAAAATTACTAAATGGAACCCGGACATACATATGTGCCACTTTGGATCCTAATGTAAGCGATATTAACAATATTAGGAATGATAATGATGGTAGCATTAATGGTATTGACAACAATAATGATGCTAACTTTAATGACACTTTGGAAATTAGTAGGAAGTAATATCATGTACTATTGACTATGTATATTTGCATCTAGGTGCTAATATGTGTATGTTTATTATCATAATATTAAGTTGAAAAACTGAAACATTGAATGTGGAACATATATATGTTTACTAATTTATATTATTTATTTGCATTATTATGTATATGTATATTTTTATATGTATAGGAGTGTGAGTATATGCACTCATATGTATATGTATACCTCCGAAGAGGCCTTATGATACTTTTGTAAATGTCTCATTTATATCCATATATTGACCTACCATAATAGGCTAATATTGGTAAAATGAGACATACTTATCTACATGGCCGAAACAGCTGTAAGATGTAATCTATACTTATATTTATATTTACTTATATTTATATTCTCTTTTTTATATATATTCTACTTATTATACAACATTACACTTTTATATACACTTTTTTATGTACATTTATGTACACTGATTTATTCTGTTTTTTTATGTTTAACCCTACAGTCTCTTATGTGGTGTTTTAATAAAGTATGTGATTGAGTATTATCTGATAATTGATATTTGATTTAGATATATTTCTCCATTTTCTTATCTTGTATTAGTAATTAGTGGTAAATCATTTTACCTTTGCCCATATAATACAGTAAATGAATTGATTGCATCGCAATCCTTAACATTTATGTATTAACTTTGTTGGGTTCTTCACTAGCAGTATATTGGATATATGTTATCCCATGGAGGGTTACATTTACAACCCCTATCTCAATTTGTATATATATATATATATAATATATATATATATATATATATATATATATATATATATATATATATATATATACATATATATATAACTATAAATATATATATATATATATATACATGTAAATATATATATATATATATATATTATATATATATATATAATATATATATATCATTTCTCATTATCTCATTTACTTGTTTCAGTCATTTGACTGTGGCCATGCTGGAGCACCGCCTTTAGTCGAGGAAATCACCCCCAGGACATATTCTTTGTAAGCCTAGTACTTATTCTATCGGTCTCTTTTGCCGAACCGTTAAGTTACGGGGACATAAACACACCAGCATCGGTTGTCAAACAAACACACATACACAC
>NW_021829880.1:15000-17500 GCF_006345805.1 Octopus sinensis | reverse complement strand
TGAAAGAGTACAGCAGGGATCACCACCTCCTGCCGGAGCCTCGTGGAACTTTTAGGTGTTTTCGCTCAATAAACACACACAACGCCCGGTCTGGGAATCGAAACCGCGATCCTCCGACCGCAAGTCCGCTGCCCTAACCACTATTTTTAAAACAAGATCTGTTGTGCGAACAATAGCGATACTCAGAGTTTTGCAGCGTCTGTTACATACACCAAACTCTGCCATTTAGTGTTCCTTTTGCCTTCTTTACTAAGATAACTCATCACCAATCTATGATATTCATATATATATTTCTTTATTACTCACAAGGGGACAAACATAGAGGGACAAACAAGGGCAGACAAAGGGATTAAGTCGATTACATCGAACCCAGTGCGTAACTGGTACTTAATTTATCGACCCCGAAAGGATGAAAGGCAAAGTCGACCTCGGCGGAATTTGAACTCAGAACGTAACGGCAGACGAAATACAGCTACGCATTTCGCCCAGCGTGTTAACGATTCTGCCAGCCCGCCGCCTTACGATCTGCAAATATCGAAAGAAGTATTGATTTCTTCGTCGGCGTAGTTTCGATCTATGAACTTCCGGGTTATGGGCCCAGCACGCTCCCACAGTACTGCAGTAAATATATAATGTATTATCTCTCACCGTATCTGTTCTAGGTTTCCTTATTTCTATTACACCATCCATCATGTGATATTTATTTCTATGCATTCGACTATTTCAAATGAACGAAAGATAAAAACTACACAATTCGCGCTACAAGACTCTCGACGTTAATTCATTTACTGAGAAACCACATTTCACTCTGCTCATATTCCGAGAAATACATTTGACACACACCACGTGCATAAACCTATGCGTTTCAAATGTTTCTGGATCATTCTTCATTTGCCATTTTCGGATCATCCAGAACCTAATCAATTCTATAAAGATTTCCAATTCTGTAAAGATTACACCAGGCAGCTTGCTAGTCACATGTCCTACAACCAAACAGGCTAAAACTGAATACTACGCCTCTGTCGTGTCTAATGATATACGCTATATATATAAAAGCTATATAATAGCTTTTGAGGTAAACTGTATTTCTATGGGGGATAATGATGTTTATACTATATTTGTATGGTAGCTTATAATATATTCTATATTTCTATAGTGGCTATTGATATGCACACGGTCTCTATGGCGGCTCAATAATATATACTCTCTTTCTATGGTGGTTTATAATATATTCTATATTTGTATCGTGGCTAATAATATGAGACTTAAATGATGTTTTTTTTTTATCAGGATATTAAAGAAAATTTATGATGGTATGTTTAAAAAAATATTAAATGAAGAATTATATTTAAATACGAAACCTAACCGATAAGAATTTTTATGATGTGATTTTGGTATTTAGAATTTTAGCCATTATATTGAAAATTAAATTAAAATATATAAATATGGCTGGTATTAGCATCGATTTAGTGTAGTGAATGTGACGTGCAAATATTTGAAGAGGTAGGTGGAATGGTGAATGCGTGACAGGTTTAGTGGAAATATTTAAGTAAAGTTATGTATCTTCAAACTTTTCATTGCGTCCATTTTGTGAATGCCATTTATATAATATTCATTTTAATTTAACATTCTCTCAAATAACGTCAAATACAATATTTTTCTTCTCTTTCACACCAGTCAAACTTTCATTCATGTGGGAAAAAAACTAAACATATATATATATATATGTATGTATGTATGTATGTATGTATGTATGTATGTATGTATGTATGTATGTATGTATATATATATATATATAAAATATATATTTACATATATATATATATATGTGTGTGTGTGTATGTGTGTATGTATGTATGTTTGTATGTATGATATAATATATATAATATATATATATATATAAATAATATAATATATAAATATATACTTTACATATATACATATATATATATATATTATATATATATATATGTTGTATGTGTGTATGTGTATATATATATATATACAGTGTATTTATATATATGGAGATATCAAGAGTATAATACACACAAAATTTCCTGCCAGTGTCATGGTTTTGGGTGTTGTTAGCAATGAAGGACATGTGATGCCTCCTCAAGGCCTTACGGTGAATGCTACTGCATATATTGAGGTTTTGGATGAAGTTGTTAAACGTTGTATCAACAGTCTTTGCAATGGAAAGCCTTATGTCTTTCAACAAGATTCTGCACCATCGCACCATAAGGCTCAAATGACACAAGAACGGATGACCGACAATTTGCATGATCACCCACACCCTCAACATTTGACCCCCTAATTCTCCAGATCTCAATCCACAGGACTACTACGTCAATGAACACCCCCCATCCCCCATATCACCAATGATTCTCTGAAAGCCGACATAGTTTGAGTCATGTCCGATATGACCACTTAATCTGAGCTTGTAAACGATTTCGACCCCGGGTAGAGGCAGTTATTGATGCTTAGGGTGGTTTTATTGAAT
>NW_021829880.1:5000-10000 GCF_006345805.1 Octopus sinensis | reverse complement strand
ATGTGTGTATAAGTACCGGTGTGGACGATTCTCTGTGTATGTGTGTAGATGTGTATAAGCATGTATGTGTATTATACGTATGTGTGTGTGTGAGATGGAGAGTGTGTGAATGAAAAACAGAGAGAGGGGGAGATTAAGTGAGATACTATGAGAAGATAAGGAAAGAAGAGAGAGAAGGGTGGGAGGGAGGGAGGGTGCCGTTGATTAAGCTGTAAAAGTTATTCTCGCACCTTCGGGATTAAAGCTTTGCTCTCGATGAGATTCTTTTTATCAATGTTTTAGACTTTTAAATGGTGGAGATTGAGCAAGAGTACCGCCATCTTTATATATTTTGAGATTTCCCCAGTTGGGAGAAACTTGTCAGGTGAAATGATATGTGATGAAACCATCTGAGACGTTTTTGCTTTAAAACCCGGAAACTTCTAAACTTCTAGCGATATGGACCGAGTAACAAGACTAATACGACATTTTCTTCTTCAGAGAGACACAGAGAGAGAGAGAAAGGAAGAAAGTTGCAGGGGACAGAGAGAGAAAGAGAGAAAAGAGGTTTTTGAATTAAAGACGAGAGAGATTTATATCTTATTGAGATATAAAATGACTTAGAAGAGACGAAAGATTTGTAAGACAAAAGGTTTTTATTAGAAAACTATTTGCAATACTTAAACGATTATGCCGATTATGTTGTTTGTCAGTCTAATCTCAACTTAGTTTCCCTGTTTGAAGATTAAATAAATGGGATGACGGAACGTCTTTGCAACGAAATGCGTTCCCACCCGCCTTTTGGTTTATCCGCCATTTTGTAAATAGCTTATTCTCTTAAATATCGCCATATGCAATGCGTTGTATCTGTTCCGTTTACGCAATATTAAGTTTTATTATCATTCACATTATTCTTGCCTTTTGAACTTTCTATGATCAAAAGTATTCCGGCCGTGACCATCACATCACTTTATGCCTATCGGTAGGACTACATTATCTAATGTGTCCTCTCTATTTTAAGAGCCCAGCTATAGTTTAAGGGGTTTGTGGTTTCTATGTTTAACGGGTCGTACATTCTAACCACAGCAATAAACAGTAGCAACACCGAAAGTGAAAGTGATGTGTCGGTGGTGTTTAGCCCTTGGACAACGCTGACATCAAAACTGGGATCAATATTGTTCTAACTGTGGCCATCCCGTGTGTTCATAGATATACAAGACTACATTATATTCGAAAATTACTATTTTTAAATTTCACAATGAGAGATATTCAGCAACAGTACTTTCGAGTAAAGATAGTTTGCCAACATAACATAGCTTTGGCCGGCCCGAGGCTATAAGAAGACACTTTCTCAAGGTACAACGCAGTGGGACTGAACCCGGAATCATGTGCTTGAGGAGCAAGCTTCTTACCACACAGCTGCGCTTTTTTTAAACAGATATAACAACGATTACAAAATTTGGCAAAAGAATGGCGGCTAGTCGATTACATCGACCCCAGTGGGCAACTGGTATATATTTTATCGAACCCGAAAAGATGAGAGGCTAATTCAAACTCTATGGAATGTGAGCCCAGAACGTAAAGAGGGACAAAAAACCACGATGCATTTTGCCAGCCAACGATTCTTCCAGCTGTCTTTTAAACAGATTCAAAAATGGTTTCAAATTTTGGCACACAGCCAGCAATTTGGAGGAAAGCGAGAAAGTCGATTACCAGGACCCAAGTGCTCAACTGGATTTATTTCATCGATCCTGAGAATATAAATGGTAAAATCGACTTTGGTGGAATTTGAACTGAGAACGTAGAGACGAAAGGTCGTTGAGTAGTTTGCCCGGCGTGCTAACGATTCTGCCAGCTCACTGTGGCCTTTTAAACGGCTGTAATAATCCTTTCTACTAAAGCCACAAGGCACGAAATTTATGATTGGGGGATTACATTGAACCCAGTGTTTCATTGGTACTTAATTTATCGACCCCAAAAGGACGAAAAGGCAAAGTTGACCTCGGCGGAATTTGAACTCAGAACGCGAAGACGGACTAAATACCACTAAACATTTCGTCCGGCATGCTAACGTTTCTGCCACTCGCTGACTTCTAAACAGTTGTAATAACGAAATTTGGTTTACTTTCTCTTTAAAGATGAAACTAAAGAGGAAAATGGCAGCTGGATAGCCGTGTGTGTGGTGTGTGTGTCCATGTGTGTGTGTGTGTGTGTTAGATGTTTATGTATGTATTTGTGCTTTTGTGTATGTTTATGCGCTTGTGTATGCTTGTATGTTCCTTTGTGTGAGAGTATATGCATGCGTGTGTGTATACGTAGATTTCCAAACGATTTTGCATGTGTATTGTGGTGTGTGTGTGTGTGTATCAAATACACGCACACATTCATAAACACATGCACACATACGTAAATGTGTATGTGTTTGTGTACACACGTATATGTATAAATGTATGGATACATGTATATATATATACATGCATATATATATATATAGACATATATATATTCATACACACACACACATATATATACATATATACATATATATACACATATATATATACATACATACATACATACATACATACATACATACACATATACATGTATAT
The DNA here is from genome assembly GCF_006345805.1 of Octopus sinensis. Classification (NCBI taxonomy): domain Eukaryota; kingdom Metazoa; phylum Mollusca; class Cephalopoda; order Octopoda; family Octopodidae; genus Octopus; species Octopus sinensis. The sequence continues at coordinate 7,409 of NW_021829880.1, read as the reverse complement.
ACATATGCATAGTATGTAAAAGGAAAAGGCTGGCGGCGGAAGTGGGTATGAGAGAGGAAGTAAGAACAGAGATACGGGGATAAAGGCTGGAGAGGGACAGCTTTCGAGGGATGGAGGGATTGAGATTATCAAAGCCGATGATATAGAGTTAACGACGGCTTTGGATCTCCTTCAAGAGTTAACGCACCGACATTTATAGAACGGTGTCTGTGTGATAACAGAGCTGACATTTCCAACTGAGAATTCTTGCGATCCGAATGAAAATATCATTGCTGCTGCTGCTGCTGCTGCTGCTGCCGCTACTGTGTGCGTGTTGTGCGTGTCTGTGTGTGCGTATGTGTCTGTGTGTGTGTGTGTATGCGTATGTGTGTGTGCGTGTGGTGTGTGTGTGAGTTAGCCTCCTTTTGTCTGTGACTATGCGAGTCCATATAACGGAGAAGTCGTACACATATTCAAACATGCTTACATCTGTATGTATATATACATGTGTGTATACATGTAGATATATATATACAGATATAAGCTTATATATATATATATATGTATGACAGTTTGTATGTGTTAGATATATATATATATGCATATGTCTATATGTATGTATATATGTATATACACGTATATACATGAACATACGTACTTAACTGTTTGTGAGTGTGCGTGTGTGTATGTGTGTGTGTGTGTGTGTTTGTACATATTCTATGTGTGTATATGTGTGTATAGCAGAGAGAGAGAGAGAGAGAGAGACGTGCGCATTTGATAAACGTGCATTATATATATTCCAACAGACTACATCAGAGATGGGTGGGAAGACGAGGCTTTAAAGATAGGAGGGAAGTCGATATCTAACTCCGAGTAGAGGTTATAAAGACACCTGCATCCTTTAGCGGAGTAAGCACCAGAGATAATTATAATCTCAACCAATCCACCACCACCATCCACAATACTGTGACGCCGCCACGGCCACCACTATCGACACATGAACATAGTAAACGCCAAGACCGAAATAGATAAGAAGTTTTCAGTCGGTTAATTATGGGGTATCAGATGTGAAGCAGCTGTAAGGTTTACCTTAAGCTTTTCGTTACATGATCCGGTTCGGATTCCATCGCCAGGTGGAGCTGTTTTCTCCTTGCTCATCTGTACATTGAGAAGGATGCGGGGAGGCTGCAGTCCCCTCACTCGCAGAGATCTTGATTGTTGTTGTGGTTTTGTCCTTGTTACTGTTGGTATGTATATACATACACACACACACATATATATACACACACATATATATATATATACATACATATATATGTGTGTGTGTGTGTGCATGTACGTATGTATATGTAAATGTTTATATATATCTACATATGCATATATATGTATGCATAATATATATATATATATGTGTGTGTCTGTGTCTGTGAGTGTATGGGTGTGTGCGTGTATGTGTGTATGGAGATAAAGAGAACGAGGGGTTTAGCTCAGGGGTGATCTAAACGAATGGTACAGTGTATAAGTGCTATAATCGGTCATCTGTTAGGCCTGTGTCCTTGGAACCTTTTATGTATGTGTGTATGTATGTATGTATAAATGTATGTGCGTATGTTGGTGTATATGCATGCATGTATGCGTATATGAAGTTTACTTCCCAATCATGTGGTCTTGAGTTCAATCCTAATGCTTCCCCGCTTCAAGCCCCTGCCAAACCAAAGCCTTGTGATTGAATATGGTTGAGGGAAACTGAAAGACGTCTGTCGAATATATATGCGTGTGTGTGTGTGTGTGTGTGTGTGTGTGTGCGTGTGTGTGTGTGTGTTTATCGTTGCAGTTGTTTTATATTTTGTTTCTCGCCACCGCTTGACAACCGGTGTTGCTTTGTTTACCTCACCTCAAAAGAGAAGTGACAGGCTTTAAAAATAGAGAAGTGCAGAGGTCAATTTACCCGGCTCAACCCCTCAAAGCACTGCTGCAGTCCAGTGACTTAAACACGATAAAGATAAAAGATAGAATGTGTGTGTGTGTGTGTGTGTGTGTGTGTGTGTGTGTGTGTTTGTGCGTGTGTTTGTGTGTGTGTGTGTGTGTGTGTGTTTGTGCGTGTGTTTGTTTGTGTGTGTGTGTGTGTGTGTTTGTGCGTGTGCCTGTGTCTGTGTGTAAATGACGTATTGTAGAATGTAAACCAGGTGTGAACCATGCCTGTTACATTGCAAGAGTGTTACATTTAAATGACTCAACCGGGGGGGGCGGGCAACGCAATTGAGGCCAGTTTAGGGGTTCTGAGATTGATAGGAAGCAGAGGTCAAAAACTGTAGCTTCAAATCAGAAACTTGGTTTAAATGTTTGCAGGAAAATGGCTCCCAACAAACTAGCCGAGAGTATGGTGATCCTGTTAAACCGGATGACAATAGATTAAATCAATTTTTCCCC
>NW_021829879.1:20000-32500 GCF_006345805.1 Octopus sinensis | reverse complement strand
CATGTGGTTGGGAAGCAAGCTTCTTACCACACAGCCACTTCTGTGCCTATGTACAGGATATATATTTGTTTTTATAGGTAAAAAATGGAAAAATAAGAGTAATTCTTTAAAATTTATGAGTGCTGTGCATTAAGTCTATTAAAATTGTGCATAAACTATATAAAGTGTACATATATAAAGTGCATTAAGTAATCATTGTATTCCAATTTTTGTCACTTTTAAATGAGCAGCGGACGAGCGACCATCTTTTCATACAGACACAACAGAGGCTACGCTTTCAGGCGTTTTAGATAAAGTCTTCAGAAATAATTCAATAGGTTTACCATTAATTCCGTGAAATACTCACGGGTCCCGCTAGTTCACATAAATTTATCAATAAGGAGGCCACTATGTGATCACTTACCCCAGCTAGATCTTCCTTCACATCAAACCCTTTTCTTAGTCTAGGAAGCGTATAAAAGCTGGTAACTATGGCTTCAATATATTTCACCCTGTATATGTTCTTAATCCAATAATAATGGTTTCGAATTTTGGGAGAGTGGTTAAGTCGATTACATTGACTCTAGTACGCTACTAGTACGTATTTTATCCCCAAAAGGATGAAAGGTAAAGTTGACTTCAGCGATATTTGAACTCAGAACGAAATGAGGGGGGAAATGGCTCTAACGATTCTGCCAGCTCACCGCCTTAATAATAATGATAATAATAATAATAATAATAATAATAATAATAATAATAATAATAATAATCATAATGAGGATGATGATGATGATGATGATGATGATAATGATGATGATGATGATGATAATAATAATAATAATGATAATAATAATAATAATAATAATAATAATAATAATAATAATAATAATAATAATAATGAGGATGAGGATGAGGAGGATGGTGACAATGATGATGATGATGATGTTGATAACAATAATAATAATAAAAATAATAATAATAATAACAATAATAATAATAATAATAATAATAATAATAATAATAATAATAATAATAATAATAATAATAAGAAGAAGAAGAAGAAGAAGAAGAAGAAGAAGAAAAAGAAGAATGCATGATAATCGACGTAGCATGCCCCAGTGACAACAGGATCAATGTGCAAGAAGAAAAAATAAACAGCTCTGACGATTTAAAGTGGGAAATACGAAGGTTGTGGTCAATGAAGAGAGCAGACGTGATACCAATCTTGATTGGTGTACTTGGAAGTATCTGCACTCAACTACCAACATGGATGAAAAAGGTTGGTACAAGTGTGAAGGTAGAGCACCTACAAAAATCAGTATTGCCTGGAACTGCAAGAATTCTTCGCAGAGTTCTTGAAGCATGACCAGTAAACAAGTGTCACCTTGGTCTGCTGGCTGTGGACAGCTGACACTTTCCATCATACTCAGCAAAATAAAGCGAAGAGTTTTCATATAATGATAATGTTACACACGTAGTAAGTGAATGTAGAGATTACTCATGTAGCGGTGGTGCCCCAGCATGGCCGCGGCCTTCGGGCTAAAACATTTTTAAGGATTTAAGGATTTATAGGAAGTGAATGTAGCATGCTAGCACAGAAAGAATACAAGAAAAGACATGACAACCTAGGGAGAGTAATCCACTGGGAGCTATTTAGAAAGCTAGGATTTGACCATACTGATAAATGGTATGAACATGGATTTAGGAAAGTGCTAGAAAGTAAGAAATATAAGATGTTGTGGGACTTTGACATTTAGACTGACAAAGGAATAGAAGGTAGAATGCCTGGTATAGTAGCAATAGACAGAGAGTAGAAAATATCAGACAATTGACTTTACAGATCCAAATGAGGAAAATATCAATATGAGAGGTATAGAAAAATAGCAAAGTACCAAGACCTAGCCATTGAATTACAGAGATTATGGAAAGTGCAGGTAAAATGTATCCCAGTAGTTATAGGTGCATAACCCTTAAAGATTTGAACAGATGGATTGAGGAAATAGGCGTAAAACCTAGTCTACTACAGCTCCAGAGAACTGTGTTATTCGGGTCAGCTAGGATATTTTGGAGGGTTCTTGGCACCTCAGGTTACTTATTGAAGCCCGATGATAGGAATTTTTGTTTTCCAACAGTCTAATCTATTGTGTGTATATGAAAATGGTAATAACAGTCCCTTATCTTATAAGGCCTAAAATTTGATGGGAGGGTGGGTTTGGTGCTGTACGTCGATTGTATCGATCCCAATGCCTAATTAGTACGTATTTTGTCGACCCCGAAAGGATGAAAAGCAAAGTCGACCTCGGCAGAATTTCAACTCAGAACATATAGCCGGACGAAATGCCGGTAAGCATTTTGCTCGGCGTACTAACGATTCTGACAGCTCGCCGCCTTAGTAAATAATAATAATAATAATAATTTTAATATATAGAAAATGAAGAAGGTGAAGATAGTGCTAATTATTGTTGGGTCCTTGGGGACCGTATCAGAAGACATCAAAAGGAATATCAAAGAAATTGGAATAGAGTGCTCAGTAGAACTTACAATAGGTTTGACTCCTTGTCACAGCCAGAATAAACAGGAAAGTATTAGATAACTGAAAAAAAACGGATAGCATGGTACCGTAGTAAGACTTCAGGAGTCCAGGAGTCCAACGAAAGCTGTGATACAAAGAAATAATAACAATAACAAAGATGCCTTGATGCAGTACCAGACAGTGGCTATCGTGGCTTCTGATCTTAACTGATTGGAAGTGTTATCATGTACATTGTTTTGTCTTGGTAAAAAAGATGGGCTACAGTATATATTTTGCTCAATAACACAGATTTGCTTGTCAGTTGTTTGACCTTAATCAGTTGACCATGTCCCTTAGTGGCTGACGATATGTGCATCTCTGATCATGAGCAGAAGTAGCGGAGGATCATGATAGCTATCTGTTGAGAAGAATTCTTTGGGGTTTGAATAATTTACCTGTGGAAATATGGGCGTTTCATTCATTATCGTTAAACAACCCTTATTCAAGGACCTTTTAAGTGAGGTAAAGTTGACCTCAGCAGGATTTGAAATTACGACATACAGTGTCAGAAGAAATTACATTTGTCTGATGGTCTAACGATTTAGTCTTCTCGCCACCTTAGGTGACACCAAGATTATGATAGTGATTTGTAATAATGGTACGAAAGGATGCATTTTAGAGAATAGGGTTTTGTTGATTATCTGTGGCCAATGTTTGACTAGATTTTATATTAGAGACCTATGAATGGATGATAAGGAAAATACGTTTCATGGTTGGAATCGTGTTCGACACGTCTTACACTAATATAATATGGCTGCCATGTGAACATGCTTGGTATTGTAAAGTTGTCAATTTCGTTAGGTATTGTAATTGTCTCACATTACACTTACACTCAAAAATATCCCACACACAACTATAAACACGCGGACATACACACAAAGCTATAATCGCACTTACACATACCCTTATAAACACTTCCACACATACACAATGAACACTCGCTGTACAATTCGAAATGAAGAATGAATTAGGAATGTACATCAGAGAAATTACATTTACTAATGGTGTCAAATTTGTACTTTGAAGAATTCTGAACATTATTCTACTATGACAAGGAAGAAGAGCCAACCGGCCGGCCGGCCAGCCAGCCAACCATCTTCTTGTAAGTTTCTGATATTTAAGTGTATCCTCCGTCTGATTCTTAATCTTATTTGCTAGGTTAGTTGAGACAGCAATTAAAGGATAAAATGACTTAGCTAAATTTAGCCGGTGAATATTACAGCACGTGGTATTGAATTGCTGGATTGTTAGACCTTTTGTAAATAGAGTAATCATGTAGAAAGAGAGGCTTATTAATACAGAAGTATTTGATATTTATATAGTATTTAGTAACATAAGCTTGCTCCGCCATATTTACTACTTAAAAGAAATTATATTTTCTAGCGGGAGACTTTCTAACAGGGATGGTATTTTAACTTGGTTCGGTTAGAATATAATCATGAGATCATGTTTAACTAAATTATATTATGAATATATATATATGTATATATATATATATATATGTATATATATATATATATATATATATATAAATATATATATATACATATATATATATACATCATACATACATATATATATGTATATATATATATATATATATATATATATATATATATATATATATATATACACATATATATATACATATATATATATATATATGTATATATGTATGTATATATATAGGTATATATATATATATATATATATATATATATATATATATATATATACATATATATATGTATATACATATATATATATACATACATACATACATACCTACTTATACGTAGGTGAGCAAATTTCATAGCAGAGTTAATTAAATGCATTCACCAAGTCAGGCTGCATTAATTTCGCAAGTAATACGTTATATTATAAATGGTTGATATTTTAAATTAGGCAAGTAATATTGTAGTATGGATGGTGAAATTTGTGAAAATGATATTTAAATGTGAGAATTATAACCAGCAAATCGTTAGAATCTGTTTTTCCTGTTTAATTTTCATTAATTTATACATTTATTTACTATTTATTGAGATATATGTTTGTTTGTTGTTTGGCATTTTATTTCCTTAGAGTTTATTCTGCGTATTATTCTCTTAAGAATAATCAATGTTTTTTTGTATTTTTATATTTATTTGGTAATTTCACAGATGCAGTAAGAATCTGTGCGGCTCACAGATGTGCAACGAAAGATCCAGAGGCTAACGAAGATCACATAAATAAATGGAAGAATATTTATAACAGTGTGAAGGCGCATGACTCAGTGGCTAGAGCGTCGAACGTACGATCGTCAGGTTGTGAGTTCGAATCCCGGACCGGACTGTGTGTTGTGTTCTTGAGCAAGACACTTTATTTCACGTTGCTCCAGTTCACTCAGCTGTAGAAATGACTTGCGACGTCATTGGTGCCAAGCTGTATCGGCCCCTTTGCCTTTCCCTTGGATAACATCAGTGGTGTGGAGAGGGGAGAGTGGTATGCCTGGGCGACTGCTGTTCTTCCATAAACAACCTTGCCCGGACTTGTGCCTGGTGAGGGGGTAACTGTCCAGGTGCAATGTCATGGCTATTCGTGACCGAAGTGGGTCTCCGAAATTTATAACAGTACCCTAGTTTATAAAGTGCCCTAGTTTATAAAGTGCCAAGTAATATCATGAGTCTTGTAAGACTCATTGCCTGTGCGATTAGGAAGCTTCCTTGCAATCACGTGGTTTGAGGATCATTCACACTGCAAGACATTATTAAACAAAGTACTCGCGTCGATTTGTCCGAGAAAAAAAGTCTTCCAGACGGTGGCCCAGCATTGTCGTAGTCCAATATCTGAAACAAATAAAAGATAAAATGTGCAATATTTATGTCTCGAAAGAAACAAAATTTCAGATTTAAAAAAATTATGCTATTCTTATCCGGATCTGGAGTTAACATCATTGACTAACTTCCTTCCAATATTTACGGATTAGCAACTAAATCAAGGACCAAAATTGCAAATATACTCTAGGCAGTGGATTAGCAGAATAGGTAGAGCTATAAGCAAAATACCCTGCATTGTTATATTACATTTAATTCGCATTCCGAGTTCAAAGCCCGAGGAATTAATACATGAAGTAAGAACCGTATACAAGTCGAATTTTTGCGACCAAAGTTTACTGCCAAAATTGGCAGGTTGACTTATACAAGAGAACGATTTTGGAAAACCAAAGATCGCAATGATGCAAAGCGGCTGCAGTTGCGAAGATAGCGACGATGTTTGAATGTGTTATGTTGCACGTTCGGATGCCTTCTACTCAACTCGACCCTGACCTCTGTCGACGTCTAGACTTCTCCCAATATATATCTACGTATTGGGCTAGCTTATTTCATCGTCTGGGGACGTCCACACAACACCTCCCCTTTTTGAGTTTTTAAACCCGAATTTATCAATTTTATTTCCTCAGTGAGAAACTGGCATATCCTTTTCTCTTAGCGTTAATTTCCATCATTTCTGTAGGTTTTCTCTTCCTGTTCGACCTACATGTCGGTTCTGCTTTTGCTTGTGGTTCTGGGTCCTCGAACACTTTTGCTTGCGGTTCTGGGACCTGGAACAAATCATACCATAAACCCATTGAGATATTCCCGCGTGAGTTCGAATCTCGTCCTCGTCGCCACTGTTATGTCGCTCGTTCGGATGCCTTCTACACTCAACTCGATTCTGACCTCTGTCGACGTCTAGACTTCTCCCTATACATCTACGTATTGGGCTAGACTATTTCATCGGCTGGGGGCGTCCACACAACAGAATGTTTACACAACATGATTATAACACCGATTCGTAAGCCCGAACAGATAGCAACAACCAAATACAATTATTAACGCCTTTAAAGTGTAAGAAGTACACATGTGCAGCAAATGACTGTCGTCATTCTGTTCTCATTCCACTAAACTGCCTGCTGCTGTCCGTCAAATAAATGAATATGCAAATAAATAAATAAATAAATGACAAATAATAACGGTTGATGAAAATATTTATTTATAATCAGAAATCTCGGCCAGTTTAATTAATAGCAATTCAAAATTTGGTCAGTGATTCATTTTAAAATATAATAATTTAAAAAAGAAAAGCAAGACATGACAAAAATTTTGATATTTATATCATTTTATTAATTTTGTTATTATTGTATTATTTCTATTTTAATTTTTATTTCACTTGTAACATTCTGACTTTCATTTCATTTTCTTTTATTTATATTTCATTTCATTTTTGTATTTATATTTAATTTCTTTTTTTGCTTATTTATTATTTTTTAAATTTCATTTTATTATGTATGTATTTTATTTCCATTAATTTTTTATTTATATTTAAGTGTTTCATAAATATAACTTTTGTTTTATTTTTTTGCAGTTTTTCCACAATAGTATAAAAGCCAAAATATGAAATGTAAAAGATCACAAAAGTCAAGAAAAATTTTGGAAATCGCTTCTAAATTTATAAGAAAATATTATATTCATATATTTGTCTGCATATATATATATATATATATATATATATATATGAGCCTACCTCACGGCAAGTGGTACAAATGAGGGTAGCTATATCAAACTCCATTCTTCATCAAGTGCCACATATTAGATGAGGTTCCTAGTAATAACGGTGTAGCGCAAAACGGCGGTGCCTCAGCATGGACGCAGCTCTGAGCTTTATAAATTATATATATATATATATTGTGTGTGGTGTGTGTGTGTGTGTGTACAAACATGTATGTACAATATATGTGTCAATACGCCACACACACACACACACACACACACACACACATATATAGTCCCTACACACATTTTTTCCTCTCCTTGTTTCTTTCTGTTCCTTTCTGTGGAAGAGCGTAGGCTCGAAACGTAAAAGACTTTTTCGATTCCCGAGGGTTATACTTAGACACCTCTTTGTTTTCTACACCACCTATCGTTGTCTTTTGTTTTTTTTCATGAATTTTCCCCATATATATATATATATATTGGCACATACAAAGTAGATATATCTACTATGTATGTGCCTCAATAAATATTATTATATTAAAAGCGATACTTCACTTCATGCAATTATGTGCAGCACTGGAAAACGTATTCGTTTATCTAATTGTACATTAAGGCATTCATTTGGTCGAGTCACCCTCTGTATGTACACACTTTTAATTTATATGCTGTATTCTTTCTAAACGCGGTATGTGATACACCAAATTAAACTTATTTACGTAGGGGAACAAAGGAATAGAAAGCGGGGGACAAAATATTGTATAGTTTGATCTGGGTTATACTTAACACAGAAACAAAAATTATGGTTGCGATTGCCACTGTTGCAAACTCATTTCCAACCCTGTTCTGAAAGATCAAGGCCTGCTTCGGGTTAAAGGGTAGTAGACGTAGCCCCAGGAGCAACAGTAAGAGCAATGCCCTAACTATCTGGTAGACAATCATAAACTAGCCCCTTTTTGTAATGTTCAATGATAGAGGTCAAATTATCAACACATCAACTATGAAATGTAAATAACACCTTGAATGTGATGTTGTCACTGAAGTCATCAATTAACATCAATCTTTATGATAGCAATAAAAACAAAGCAAAATAACAATCGGTTGAATCATATGTCCTTGAGACAATTTTGCTTCTTTATTTTGTTTCAGTCAAAAGACTGAGACCAGGCTGGAGCACAGCCTACTGAAAGAATGAGAAGTAAATAACAGTTTAAACTGACATTAATAGCCAAATCTAAATTTAAACCTTCATACAGACATATCTGCTCTAGACGTCCAGTGTTAGATATTTATTAATTTAACAACACCCCAATGACCGTCATTGTCACGACAACCCCTGCACCAGTTGAGGAATTTTATAATAACTAGGTGAATGCATAATTTATTAGTTTGAAATATTGTAAATATTTTCCATTGTGTTTCTTTGTGTTTGTTTTATTCTATCAATTTCTCTACTGATTAAAATAGAAAAATAGAAAAAAAATATTTAACCCTCTTTGTTTTTGCGTTCCTGTGTATGATTGTGTGTACGCTTACATTCGATACGGACTTGTGAAGTAGAGCGAGGAAGATCATCTGAGTAAAAACGAACCGAGCTAAGCTACAAATGACAGCGTTTTGTGTGATTTTGTCAAGCCATTCATGCAGTCTCTGCCATAGAGGAGGCGAAGTCACGTCGAAACATCGTAACTTAGGGTCCCCCGATATTTATTTTTTGTACACAAATTATATAGACAAATTTTTCATCGAGAAAACATATAGAGCGAATGCATTTCACGTTTTAGTTACAGGAACGCTAAAAGTAAATGACCGGAAAAAGGGGGGCGCCCGTATTGTGGTCGTTAGTATATATATATATTATTATATCCTATAATATATATATATATATATATATATATGCATACATACATACATACATACCCATTCATACATACATACATACATACATGACATATATACATAAATACATACATACATACATACATACATACATTACATACATAACATACATACATACATCTAGATATATGTTGGTATATGTATATGCCATTATGTGTGTGTGCGTGTGGATGGGGGTGTGAATAAATATTCACATGAATATTATATAGATATTATTACTATTATTATTAGCAGCAAAATAAATAACCAAATAATATATAATAATAATAATAATAATAATAATAATAATAATAAATAATAATAATGATAATAATAATAATAATAATAATAATATAATAATAATATAATAATAATAATATTTATATAAGTGGTCAGCGAGCAATTATACCGATAAAGGTCAAATCCATAAATTATATAATTAATTTATAATTATAATTGAAGGTACACGAAGTACCAGCTTGCTAAAGATAAGAGTAAAAGATCCACTAATAAGCCGCCATTTCACTGAAAGCATAACAGACCAACTGAAATCGAGCTACGTGCAAAGTGGGATCTGCTAATGAGAATTAAGAAATATCAAAATTCAAATTCTTATGATACAGGTATATTTTTCTTTAGTCTTTGGCTATCAGCCGAGATAATAAGTTTTAACTTCTGAGCTCGTTGCTCTACATACATACATGCATACATACATACATGCATACATACATACATACATACATACATACATACATACATACATACATACATACATACATACATACATACATACAAACATACACACACACACAAAAACATATATATATATAAATATATATATATATTATGAGAAAGTTTTAGTACAAGTAGAACATTTTTGGGGCAACGCTTTTTACGTGTGTGTGTGTGTTTATGTGTGTACATTCGTATATACACGTGTACACACACACATACGCACACACACATTTATATACATAAAAGCAATTTTAAGGGTAGCACTAGAAAACCGATGTTCGTTTTAAGAGATCGCACGTAGATCCATTATATACCGTATCAAATATTCACGCCCATTCGCACACACACACACACACTGACACAGGCAAAAACATATATACAAACATACTATGCAAGTAGAGGATTATTGTGAAGTTGGTACCTGAGAGATCGATATATATTGATGGATGGGCAGATATGAGCTAATATGAAAAATAAATTATAAACAAAACAACCAAACAAGAGGCAAACAAATTAGTATTACTTTATTTAATATGAAGGAGATGCAAATGATAAAGGAAAGAATACAGATAGAAAATTGATGGAATGAAACAAATGAAAGAAAGAAGGAAAGAATATAAGGAGTGGGAGGAAGATTTAAGAATATGTGGTGGAAAGCGGTGGAGGCAGATACAGAGAAGCCGGAGTGTTTTTAGTGGGAGTACGAATAATTTATGAAGAACGAATGGCAATCATATGTCAAAATGGATTGGAAAGCTTCGTGATTGAGTCATTAAAAGTGATCGAATCAATGGCTATCGTACGTCACTTGCTGAACAAAATTGCTTTGATCACCAGCCACATGCAAACATGAATGCAAACAAACATACAGGTATACAGGTATACCTACCTGTATACTTACCTGTGTGTCTGCAAACCTACCTGTATGCATACACATCATAGATGTACCTGCATATAGATATATTTATATATATATATATATATATACGTACACATATTCAATAAAGTATATATATATAATATATATATATATATATATATAATACACACATGCATCCCTATATATATATATGTGTGTCTGTGTGAACATACATGTATACACGCCACACACATATATACACACATCCACATATAGCTATATGTACAATGTGTATACGTATATATGTGCATGCATTTATATATATATATATACATATATATATATATGTGTTGTGTATGTATATACATAGATATATATATATATATATATATATATTATATATTATATATATATACAAAATGGGACAAGGACGCAAAACATCCGGCAGCTAGGTGATACAAAAAGGGACAACACAACATCCAGATAGTCAATACAAAGAAAACAGGACGGGTCATTCGAAGTTTCTTTCCTCTGTCAAGCAGAGATGTATATATAAATATATATATATATATATATATATATATATATATATATACATATATAAGAATATATATATATATATATATATATATACATATGTACATATTTGTAAATATAAGTACACACACACATGCACCCCCCACATATGCATACATAAATAAATACATATTTATATATAGTACATATATATATACATACATACATACATACATATATATATATATATATATAGCTATAATATATATATATATAGATATATATATATATATATATATAGAGAGAGAGAGAGAGAGAGAGAGAGAAAGAGAGACACAGAAACACATCAACATCATCATAAGGAAGATGTAAACCAAAAGTAACAAGCAACAACAACCTCAGTAATTGTAGACGTAACAAGTCCGCCAACGCTATTAGTAACAAGAACTACGACCACTACGACCACCATCACTACGACCACCATCACCACCACCACCACCTCAACCACCACCACCACCACCACAACTTCAACAAAGATTACAAAGATATTTGTTCATCAATATCTTTCATTTTTCTCAGCTAATACTAACACACACACACACACACACACACACATAGAAAAACACACACACACACACACACATACAAACACACACACAAACACAGAAACACACAAAGACGTATTAGCGAAAATTAGTCCCGATCAAATAGTTTGATAGATTAGTAGAATTAGCTCTTAATTCCTCTAATTTGTCGCTATTCAAATAGAGTAATTACCAATATCTTCAGCCATCACACCACCGCCACCGCCACCACCGCCGCCGCCATCCCGCCATCCACTCTGTAAACTCTCTGTCTCTATCATTCGCTATTATCTCTCAACTATCTTCCACAACACCCGTGTCCCGCCAACCCGCCCCTTCCACCACGTCATTCCTCCCTCTTTCTCTTTGTCTCCTTGTCCATTCTCGTTCTGTGTTACTCTCAATACGTGTCTCCTTCGGTCACCGATTACTGTTCACTTTATCAGTCTTGTATGTGTGAAATCGTTTATATTATTCATATGTATAGAGTGACAATCAGTCTTTATCCGCGTGACCCTGATAACTCTGGCATTTTTTCAAACACGTACGACAAGCTTAAAGGTTGGGCTCTATATACAGTTCTCGCTCAAAGGCGGCGAGCTGGCAGAAACGTTAGCACGCCGGGCAAAATGCTCAGCGGTATTTCGTATGCCGTTACGTTCTGAGTTCAAATTCCGCCGAGGTTTTCTTTGCCTGTCATCCTTTCGGGTTCGATAAATTAAGTACCAGTCAAGCACTGGAGTCGATGTAATTGACTTAATCCGTTTGTCTGTCCTTGTTTGTCCCCTCTATGTTTAGCCCCTTGTGGGTAGTAAAGAAATAGGTATTTCGTCTGCCGCTACGTTCTGAGTTCAAATTCCCCCGGGGTC